>NW_020954617.1:1511565-1630524 GCF_900497805.2 Vombatus ursinus
AGGAAGGAAGGAAGGAAGGAAGGAAGGAAGGAAGGAAGGAAGGAAGGGAGGAAGGATTTGTTAAGTGCTTACTGTGTGCCAGGTACTGTACTAAATATTTTACACATATCTCATTTTATCTTTATAACCTTGGTATGTAGATGCCATTATTATTCCCATTTTGCATTTGAAGACAATGAGTCAGACATAGATTAAATGACTTGCTCAGGGTCATACAGCTTGAAAGTAGCTAAGGTGAGATTTGAACTCAGATCTTTCTGATTTCTGGACCAGTGCTCTATCCACTGTATCATCTAGCTGCTTCTAAAGAGGCAGTTAGAGGTGGCTTATTGGATAGAATGCTAGACTTGGAATCAGGGAGACAGGAGTTGAATCTCGCCTCAGATGCTACTAGCTATGTGTTCCTGCATGAGTCACTTATCTTTCAGTAACATGTTTCCTTATTTGTAAAATAAAATAGAACCTACTTCACAGGATAATTTAGTGGATCCAATGAGAAAATATATGTAAAATGTTTAACAAACTTGAAAGTGATACATAAGTGTTAATTGGTTGTTGTTGTTGTCGTTATTATTATTGTTGTTATTGTTATATTCTTAGCATCATGTGTAAACTCAGTTGTAGAGAATTTATAGAAGGACATGGCCAAGAATTGAGCACAATGGACAGGCATAGATCATTTTTGATACACGTCGTTAGAGGAGCACTCACATCCCTGTGAAATATTTCAAAATGTTGTAGTCTCTAATGCACACACACACACACACACACACACACACACACACCTCACAAAAACACACACACAGCTTGCTTTTGGAGTCAGAAGTCCTGCATTCGAATTTCTACTATGCTTCTTGTGACCATTGCTGTTAAGAGATTTTTCAATTGTGTTTAACTCTTCATGATTCCATTTAGGATTTTCTTGGCAGAGGTACTAGAGTGGTTTGCCAGTTCCTTCTCCAGCTCATTTCACAGGTGGGGAACTGAGGCAAACAGGGTTAAGTGACTTGCCCAGGGTCACACAGCCAGTAAGTATCTGAGGCCACATTTGAACTCAGGAAGATCTTGACTCTAGGACTGGTGCTCTATCCACTGCACTACCTAGTTGCCCTGTTGTAACCATTAGCAAGTCATATTAGCATGTTTCTGTGTTGCTTTCCTAATATGTATAGATAGATAAAGTTAATTAGATCATCTTTCTCTTCCTGTGTTCCAACCTTTTATATCTGCTACTTGATTGGCTAATCCTAGAAATCATCAACAAATATCCGAAAAGGGGTGTGTGTGTGTGTGTGTTTTGTGTGTGTGTGTGTGTGTGTGTGTCCAGGTGGCTATATTTTTAGTCACTTGATGACTTTATCACTGGTTTTAAGTTCACTTTATTGCCAAGTAGTTAATAAGAAGTATTAACTTATTAAGTTTATAGTATTTCTTTTTTATTCTCTTTTCTCTGTAGAGTTCTTTAGTTAGATAATGATGGATTATTACTAATAGAAAACAAAACATGAATATGAAGGATACATTTCTCTGTGTATATATGTATATATAAAACATATGTATGAAAAAGAAATGATAGGTGTGTGCATATATATTCACATATGTGATACAACATGTGTTTATAAATGTACGTATACACATGTCCTAGCTGCATATAAACTTCTCTTTTTTTTGCCAATAATGATCCTCCCTCTTCTTCTAACCCAGACCTCAGATTATGCTTTATTTGAATCTCTCATATAACTGTCATATATTATTTTGTATTGTAATTATTTATATAACATATCCCTCTACTGTTCTATAAGTATGAGGGAAAAAATTATTTCTTATCTAAGCTTTGTATCTTTCCCTATGTGCTCACCATAGGTGCTTAAAAATACTTGTTTTAGATTGAGTTGTGTTCATGTGGAAATGGGGGAGGCAATAAAATACCAAATACAAAGTTTAAGAACTTTTGGTAATATGTAAATTCTTCTTGTACATTTGTTAAGATTTTCTGTTTATAACAGATTTATAAAGAGTTGCTATAGTCAGTTAATATTTAAATAATTTCCAAAGTTCATAATTATCACTAGATAAAATATGACTAATAGGAGATGACTCATTGAAGAAATGACTAAAAGCAACCTGTCATAATGTTATGTGTCTATTAAAAATGCCATGAAAAATGACTTCACATGCATTTTAACCAATTTTCAAACATTAATAACAACCATTTTAATCTCCTTTAAATCCCTAAAGCACCTCATCCGCATTATAGACTAATTGTCTATGAAATCTTGTCAAAAAATGAATGAAATGAATTTCATTTTTTGAGTGCTAACAGTATAAATAAGGCATTGGTCCTAGCCAATTTGTTTTTCTCCATCACTATAAATAAAAAGAGAAAATATTTAACACTTTTTATTCTATAGAATAATTCTCAAACAAATATGAGTGAATAGTGGACGTCTTCCAATCAGCAACTCAACAAGCAAAAATGTATTAAGATCCTGCAGTGTGATAAGTACTGGGGATAAGAAACAAAAATGGAATGGTTCCTACTCACAAGAAGGTTACATTCTATTTGGGGAAGGGGAGGGAGAAACAATACATGCATATCAAATTAAATACAAAATATGTGCAAAGTAGATATAAAGTGATTTCTCAGGGAAGGACTATAAGAATTTGAAGATTCAAGATAGACTTTCCAGTAAGATATAACACTTGAATTAAATGTTGAAGGGGACTTAGGTTTTTACAAATCTGAAGTGAGGAGAAATTCCAGGCAATTGGGCTAGCCTCCTATGAAAATGCATAGAGAGGGCAAATGGAATACCGGATAAAGGAGGCAGTAGAGGAGGAGCCAAGATGGTGGATTAAAGGCAACCCAGCTGAACTCTCTCAACATTCCCCTCCAAACAACTTTAAAATAATGCCTCAAATCAAATTTTGGAAGGGCAGAGCCAAAATATCAAGACGAAACACTTTTCCAGCCTAAGATAACTTAGAAGGTCAGCAGGAAAAGTTTGTGACACTGGGGTGGAAGCCTGTAAGGAGCCCCCACAAATGGTGGCAACAACAGTAACTGCAACAGCAGCAGTAGCAGCAGCTTCAGCTTCAGGGGCTTTCAGCCCAGAAATGAAAAGAGGGTCAAACAACTGGTCAGAAAGCAATTGCAGGGGACCCTTTTCTGGCAATGAGTAGAGCTGGCACTGATTGTCAACTCTAGCGTTCATGTATGGTTTTGGGTCACAGTGTTGTGGTAGAGGAGTGCTGTGGGTCAGTCACAAGGGAACAGGCGTCTTGGTTACAATTCCAAGGCAAAGATGAGTACTAATACTTGTGATTTCAAGGGAACAGGGTCACATCACAGCACCTTGGAAGCACCCCAAACTTGCAGATCCCTAGAACTAGCTCTAAAAACAGCAGTACAAAAAAGCCTGAAATTTGGGACAGTGACTCCCAAATCCCAAGTGAGCAGAGCCTAACTTTAACATATAATTCAAAGTATGAAAAAATAGGATTGAAATATGAGCAAACAACAAAAATAAGTATTAGATTATAAAAGACTACTATGGTGGCAGGTAAGACCAAGACATAAACTCAGAAGACAACAACGTGAAAACAGCTACAAAGTCTCAAAGAAAAATTCTAATTGAATCCAAGTTCAGCAAGAATTCCTGAAGGAGTTAAAGAAAGACATGAGTGGTAGAGAAAAAAATTGGGGAAAGAAATTAGAAAGATACAATAACATTATGAAAAGAGAATTAACAACTTGGTAAAAGAGGCACAAAAAATACTGAAGAAATTAACACCTTAAAAAACAAAATTTGCCTAATGGTAAAGGAGGCACAAAAATTCACTGAAGAAAAGAACTCCTTAAAAAGCAGAATTGGCCAAATGGAAAAAAAAGAGGTACAAAAGCTCACTGAAGAAAATAATTCCTTAAAAATTAAAATCAGGCAAGTAGAAGCTAATGACTCCATGGGATTTCAAGAAACAATAAAACAAAGTCAAAAGAATGAAAAAAAAGTAGAAGAAAATGTGAAATATCTCATAAAAAAAACTGACCTGGAAATAGATCAAAGATAGATAATTTAAGAATTGTTGGACTACCCAAAAGTCACAATCAAAAAAGAGACTAAATATCATATTTCAAGGAATTATCGAGGAAACCTGCCCCAATATCTTAGAACCAGAGGATAAAACAGAGATTGAAAGAATCAGGAAAGAGAGCTCAAAATGAAAACTTCCAGGAATATTATAGTCAAATTCCAGAACTTCTAGGTCAAAGTAAAAATACTTCAAGCAGCCAGGAAGAAACATTTCAAATATTATGGAGCCACCATCAGGGTCACAGAAGATTTACTGGTTTTCATGTTAAAGGAGCAGAGGGCATGGAAAGTGATATTCAGGAAGGTGAAGGAACTAGGATCATTACTAAGAATAAACTTCTCAGTAAAACTGAGTGCAATTCTACAGGGGAAAAAATAGACATTAAGTGAAATGGAGGACTTTCAAGCATTCCTGATGAAAAGACTAGAGCTAAATAGAAAATTTGACATTCAAACACAAAAACTCAAGAGAAGCATAAAAAAGTAAACATGAAAGAGTAATCATTTCAATAGAGTTAAACTGTTTACATTCCTATATGGGAAGATGATACATAGACCTCCTAAGAACTTTATCATTATCAGGGCAATCAAAAGGAGTTTACATAGACAGAGGTCATGGATATAAATTGATAGTGCTGGAATGGTCTCCAAAAAATTAAGGGGTAAGAAAGAGGGGTGTACTGGGAGATGGAGGAAGGTAGAATGGGGAAATTTTTCTCAAATAAAAGAGTTGTTCAAGGAAAAGCTTATATAGTGAAAGGGAAAATGGAGTAGGAGGCAATGCTTGAACCTCACTCTCACTGAAATTGGTTCAAAGTGAGAATACACACACACACACACACACACACACACACACACACTCAGCTGTGTATAGAAATGTAACTTACCCAATAGGGTAATAGGAGGGGAAGAAAAGAAAAGGGGTGGAGGATATTAAAAGGGAAGACAGATTAAGGGAAGCAATGGTGAGAAGCAAAAGACTTTTAAGGAGGACCAGGATAAAAAGAGAGAGAAGAAACAGAAGAAAATGGGATGGAGGGAAAAAATACAGTAATCATAACTGTGAATGTGAAGGGGATGAACTCACCCATAAAATGGAGGCAGATAGCAAAATGGATTAGAAACCAGAATACTACAATATGTTGTTTACAAGAGACACACTTGAAATAAAAACACATACACAGAGTTAAAATAAAGGACTGGAGCAGAATGTAATATTCTTCAGCTAAACGAAAAAATAAAGCAAGCATAGCAATCAAGGTCTTAGACAAAAAAAGAGTAAAAATAGATCTAATTAAAAGGGATTATTGTGGAAACTACATTTTGCTAAAAGGTACCATAGACAATGAAGTAATATCAAAAATGTTTGCAACAAGTTTCTGTGATAAAGGTCTCATTTATCAAATATGTACTGAGTACAGAATTGAGTCAAATTTATAAGAATAACAACTATTCCTCAACTGATAAATAGTCAGAGGATATAAACAGGCATTTTTCAGAAGGAGAAATCAAAGCTATCTATAATCACATGAAAAAAATGCTCTAAACTACCATTGATTAGAGAAATACAAATTAAAATAACTCTGAGGTACCATGTCACACCTATCAGAAATCACAAATGATAGAAAAAATGAGGGCAAAATAGATACTCTAATGAAATGGAGTAATGAACTAGTTCATTCAGTCTAGAGAACAATTTGGAACTATACCCAAGGGGCTATAAAACTATGCATACCTTTTGATCCAATATTACCACTAGTAAGTCTATCCCAGAGAGATCAAAGAAAATGGAAAAGGACCAATGTGTACAAAAATGTTTATAGCAGCTCTTTTTGTTGTGGCAATGAATTAGAAATCAAGGGGATGCTCATCAGTTGGGGAATGGCTGAACAAATTGTGGCATATGATTGTGATGGAGTACTGTTGTGCCACAGAAAATGATGAAGGGGTGGCTTCAGAAAAATATGGCAAGACCTATATGAACCAATGCCAAGTGAAATGAAAAGAACCAGGAAATCATTGTGTTTGTAACACCATTGTTGTAATGATGATCAAGCGTGAAAGACTTGGCTACTCTGATCAATATAATGATTCAAGATAGTTCCAAAGGAGTCATGATGAAAAAATGCTACCCACCTCTAAAGAAGGAATTGATGAACTCTGAATGCAAATTGAAATATAATTTTCTCCCTTTATTTGTCTTGTTTTTTTTAAAAAATATGGCTAATGGAAATAAGTTTTGCATGATTTCACATGTATAATTGATATATTGCTTGCCTTCTTAGTGGTTGTGTGGGGGGGAGGTAGGAGGAAGAAGGAGAATTTGAAACTCAAAATATAAAAAATACATAATGTTAAAAATAAATGAATAATACATTTTTAAACATTTTTTAAAAGGAGATAGCAAGAAGTCTAAATTTTGTGGAACATTGAATGACAATAACAGATTTCTATAATTGTCTACTAGTGTGTTCATATGACAAGGAGAGAAACCACTAATTCTCAAAACATCAGGAATTTGTCATTGTGCTTTAACTTCAAAATGAGATGAAAATTTGCTTCTTATTAAAAATCTGCACAAAAGTGCATGTCTTTCTGTGCTCTAGTGACATAGGAAGTGGAAGGGAGAAAAATATATTTATGTTAAGTTTCAAAAACAGAGAGGTGGCAGGATCCTACAGGTGTGAAATGTTGCATACATCTTCAGATAAAGTCACTGACTTAGTTTTATCTATGTTTTATTTTATTATAGGAACATGTATTAAAAGAGAATAATCTGTGTTTGTAATATAAAAAATCAGTAAAATAGAAAAAATGAGGGAAGGAATTGTGTGATTAAGTACTAAGATGTGTGTAAAGACTATAAAGTCTTGAACTACAAACTGAGCAGGGAATCCAGATCATAAGTGGCCAAAGGATAATGTGCTTTGGGCATGCTGAAGGCTGTGCTGCTATACCGCTGCTTTTAGCTGCATCCAGGTTTAGTGTAATGTTTGGCAGTGATAACTATTCAAACCTACGTCAGAGTCCTCGCAAAATGTGCTGTTCTTTTGCTAGGACCAGCAGAGGCACAGAAATCCAACAGGGAAAAATTAATTTAACTCAAACAATGCAATATAATTTGAATTAAATAACAAAGCCTCTTTAGCACCCTTTCACTTAAAAGGATGCAAATCTCCTGTACTTTCAGTAGAATATAATCTAATATCCCTTTATTGCCTCTAGCTTTCCAGGGTAGAAGTAGAGCTCCAACACTTTTCATTCACTGGTGAATGGTGGTCATGTAGAGTAAAATGTGGACATTCAGATGCACTTTGTTCTTTGAGAAGTCAAAGAACAACTGACACACTGGCCCTTATTCATTACCTTGGTTCAGACAGCATTATGAGGTTTAGGATTCCACAGCCACATGGACGTGTCCCTTTACTCTGTTCTCTCTCTCTCTCTTTTTGATGTCTTCTGGATTCTGAAAGGAGTAGGGCCTCCTTACCCAAACACAATCTTCATCTGGCGATGTCATCCTACTACAAGCTCACACATAGCTTTTTGGGAAGCGTAATCAAGAAAATCATCTCTCTCCACCACATACCCATGAACAAAATATTCTTGATTCAAGTGTTGAGGGGTATTGCCTTTGCTTAATTCTCCTCTGTATTTAGTTTCTCTATCCCACTTAACAACCTTTGAAACTTTTCAAATGACATAGGATTTAACTTTTACTTATTTAACTTTAAGTCACAAGAAAACCAAATAAATATACGTTTATAACTATTTACATAATAAATTTCTTCATGCAATATATTCATAAATTTATTGATTAATCTGTATTAACTTCCATTCATTTCTGCATTTATTTATAACCTTTTCCTTGTATGCAGTTGTGATCAGTATGTAAACTATTCTTCTAATTCTCCTTTCTTCTCTCTGCTTTTCTTTATACAAGTTTTTCCAAATTTTTTTCCTGTTACATATATTTAGGACTTTCATATTGATGAGTGAAGTCCAAATTGCCTGTAACATCATGGATTTAAATGGGATGTGAGAAGCAGAGGTAGAGGGCTGATTAATCAATCTTACTTTCCACCCCTTCTGGAAAAATACGTTGAATCTCAGCCTTAGCAATACAAATGATCCCTTGGCCATCATACTCTCAATTATCTGCTTTTAACCTGTATGGGTTAATCTCCCTGGTTTATGACCTATGACTTGCTTCACAGACAGACTTCTGCCTCTGAACTTGTTTACTAATTGGTTTATGTCCTGAGCCTTTGCTATTCAGACATGCCTGTTTTAATCCTACCAGTCCTAATTTTTTATTTTCTTTAAAGTCTGTCAGTGAGGTCCTTTGGGCATTGCTAATTAATCCAGTTAGTGTACCTGTATCCAAAATTCTGATATCTGACACTCAAAGTTAACTTCATGTTGGAGACCACCTAGCTTCCCTTTGTCCTGAACCCCACCTCTGCCCTCAACTTTTGGGCAGCTTGAGCAGGTTAGGGCAGATATCTTGAAACATTATGACTCAGAAGTGCTCTCTATCATTGCCTCAATTTTTCCCTGAGTCATAAGCTAAACTAATGAAAAGATTTTTCTTATTCATTACTGTGTTGTGTAACACAGGTATCTTCTCATTATTACTAGCTGAGTTTCTTCCTAATTAAAAAGGAAAGGATTCTTGGTCTGCCCACAGGCTTTTCTTTGTTGAGTTATTGTCTCTTTCAGTAAGCTTATACCCAGGGAGAAAGCTGTTGTTCTAAGCCTAGGTTACAAATATTTTTAGGTCATTATAATTATTGCCCTTGTGTGAGAGCCTCCTTCAAATGCAAAGTGCCTGAATATCTTTGGGGGTCCTTGCCCTTCTTTAGTTCATTTTTTTCTCACCTACCCTCAAAGTATAGGAACTTTGGTAATGAACATGTTCCCCACCACAGGGTATAGTCACCAAATCCTTATACACAGCTTCCCCTTCCCAATAAGATTAGTGGGGAAGCAAGAATATCAGTTATCACCACAATTATTCAATGTTGTATTAGAAATGCTAGCTATAGAAATAAGATAAGAAAAAGAAATTGAAGGAACAAAAATAGACAATGACAAAAATATTACTCACTATTTGATAAAACATTTTTGGGAAAACTGGAAAGTAATTTGGCAGGAACTAGGCATAGACCAACATCTTACACCATAAATCAAGATATGGTTAAAATGGGCAAATGATTTAGACATAAAGAGTGATATCACAAGTAAATTTGGGGAGCATAGGAAAATTTGCTGGTTAGGTCCCTGGATAAGGGAAGAGTCTATTACCAAAGAAGAGATAGAGGGGATCATGGGAAATAAAATGTAAAATTTTGATTACATGAAATTAAAAAGGTTTTGCACAAACAATACTGATGCAGCCAAAATTAGAAGAAAAGCAGCAAACTGGGGAAAATGTTACAGCAAGTTTCTCTAATAAAGGCCTCACTTCTCAAATACACAGGGAACTGAACCATATTATAAAAATTAGAGCCATTCCTCAATTAATAAATGGTCAGAGGATATGAACAAGCAGTTTTCAGAAGAAGAAATCAAAGCTGTAAATAGTCAAACAAAACAATATTCTAAATCATTTTAGAGTAGAGAAATTCAAATTAAAATCACTCTGAGATACTACCTCACACTTATCAGATCGGCTAACATGACAAAAGATTTTAAACTTGGCATATTTTAACAGGCATAAATTAATATATTATAGCAGGAAAAATAGGGACACTGATGCATTGCTGGTGGAGTTGTGAATGGTTCCAGCCATTCTGGAGAAAAATTTGAAACTATGCCCAAAGAGCTATAAAATTGTGACCCAGCAATACCACTACTGTGTCTATATACTAAAGAAATCAAAGAAAAGGGAAAAGAACCTATTTGTACAAAAATATGTATAGCACCCCTTTCTGTGGTGACAAGGAAGTAGAAATTAAGGGGATGCCCATCAATTGGGGAATGGCTAAACAAATTGTGGTATATAATTATGAGGGAATTCTATTGTGCTATAAGAAATAATGAGCAGGATGGTTTCTTAAAAACCTGGGAAGGCCTTACATAAACTGATACGATGTGAATGCAATGCAGAGCCAGGAGAACATTGTATATAGGAGCAACAATATTGTAATGATGATTAATAGGAAAAGACTTAGCTATTCAAATTAAGACAATGATCCAAGACAAATCCAAAGGACCCAAGATGAAGAATGGTAACCACTTCTAGAGAGATAGGTGAACTCTGAGTAAAGATTGAAGTATACCTTTTCCCTTTATTATTCTTGTGGTTTTTTTTGTATGTGTTTTCTTTGTCAACATGTCTAATTTGGAAATATATTTTACATGACTTTACATGTATAATTTATATATTGCTTGCCTTCTCAAGCGATGAAAGAGGGGTGGAAAAGAGGGAGAGAATTTGGAACTCAAAATTTAAAAAAAAATGGATGTTAAAATGTTTACAAATGCAATTGGAAAATAATGAAATAAAATATATTTTCAAAAAGTACGTAGCTTCCAAGGCTCAAAGCATAAACAAGTTTCTACCTGTTCTAGACAACTAAAACTCCCATGAAAGCCCATAGAAAATAGCAGTTGCCACCAGGGACAACAGCGCCACAGAGACATATATAATCTCAGTCACAGCACTGCTGTGGTAGAATTCCAATATCTGTTACTCATGTGGGTTGTCCTCCATATTAATATTCCCTATTCATGGCTTCTTTGGATATCTCTACAATACCATTTCTTTTTCTAGCAGATGGCTCTCTCCATTGTTAACAGTTGTTGCTGCTTACTGTTCCTTACTGTGGTCCCTTTTCATCATACTTCCATCACTCTGCTTACACTCCATGCCCAGAGTGGTTCCCTATTCCCAGATGATGGTGGATATTTCCTTGTCCACAGAGTTAGCCCTCTTCCTCCAGAATTCCTGGCATCCTGTGTCAACTTTAACATGGATGTTCATTTCTGAAGATTTCTGAGATTGTCCTCGGACTGACACTGACACCTCTCTAAGGTTGGTTCTAGAGGAGCCAATCACCCATTTCACCTTTTAATCACATCAAGGTTTGATTTCCTCTCTTTTCCTGTTCACCTCTTCTCCTCTCCCCAGATGCTAGTGTCTTCTCTGAAATTACTTTTCATCTGTATTGCGTAAACTTGCATATAACTCATTGTTTTCATTTTGATTCTCTATTAGAATGTGTGCTCCTTGAGGACAAAATCTCTTTTGGCCTTTCTTTTTTATTTTCATCACTGAGCACAATATCTGGCACTTAGGAAGAGCTTGACAAATTATTACTGACTGATTCTCCTTTACTCCTTCTTGATAGTTTAGCACCTCCGGTGATGTTAGAGCACAGATGATTAGAGTGCTGGACCTGCGGTCAAGAAGACCTGAATTCTAATTGATCCTCAGACGTTTTACTGCCGTGTAATGCTGGGCAGGTCACATACCCACTGTCTGCCTCAGTTTCCTCATCTGTAGACTGAGGATAATAATACACCTAACTCCCAGGATTATTGTGGGATAAAATAAGCTAATAATTAGAAAGTGCTTCAATACTTAAAAGCACTTTGTTATTAGTATTACTGTTGCTAGTATTATTGATAACAAAAACAACAACAATAATGACCCCTTTATATTATGGACCTCTTTGACAGTTTGGTGAAGCCCTTCTGAGAATTATATGAAAAAGCTAGCTTTCATTTAGAGGTTATTAAAAATAAAGATGTAATTTTTTCCCCTATCCAAGTTCAAGAGGCAAGCACCTCTGATTTAAAGGCTCAGGAGAAAATGTCACTCTTTCTCCAAATGTCTTTTAAAGTGACACTACTTTCCCTGGGGCAACTGGGCAGAGTTATTTAAATTTTATATGGATGCATTCTAAAATGTAATGGAGGAGGAAAGGAGGAAATATCTTACCTACACCCCTCACTTTGGCCCCCTCAGAAAAAAATATTTATTGCCCTTTGTACATTACTGTTCTCTGGAAGAAGATTCAGTCAGATTTAAAGCTCATGCAGACTGAAAGACATGAATATGTATGGGCACAGCAAAGGAAATAATTCCTTCCTTGTGATTAGGACATTTTTGTCTTTTTTCTTCTGCCCTTTCCAAGTTTAGGGCCTTCTGGGTAAAGAGCTGTGCTATCTTTCTTATTAGGGCTCACTCTTTTTGATGGGGTTTATGGTGGTTCCTTGAGAGTGGGGACTATTTTACTTATATCTTCATATTGTAAATGCCTAATGAATAGTAAATGCTTAATAAATGTTTATAAATTTATTTTTGTTTATTTAAAAATTTCATTCAATGTGCATTTATTTTTCTCTGCCTCATACCTCTTCTCCCCCACCTCCAATTGGGAAAAAAACAAAAACAAATCCCTTGTAACACATGTGCATAATCAAACAGAACATATTTCTGTATGGGTCATGTCCAAAAATGCATGTCTCATTTTGCATCTTCAGTCCATCACCCCTCCATCAAGAGGTGGGTAACGAGCTTTATCATTTTTCCTCTGGAATCCTGGTTAGTCATTGCATTGATCAGAGCTCTTAAATCATTAATTGTTTATAGCACCAGAAGTTGTAGACAGTAAGCTCATTAAGTCAAAGAAGAAAAACTACCCAATCTCCTTGGGAGAGAGATGTTTCCCTCTGGCCATCAGAGACCTGCTTCTACAGGCATCAAGCAATAAAAAGCTGATAAGGGCTGAAGCTAAATCTCCCAAGTTACAGGTCAGGATATAGAACAGGAATCAAAGTGAAGGGGCTAGTGAGATTAGTGGTCTTTTATTACATTTGCCCCTGGTTCAAATTCTGGCTCTCTCAGTGACTCTTCGGAATTGCTAAACTGATGCTAGCCATACATACATGCTTCCCATGCCACCTCCCCCATTTTGATAGGATGAGCTGCAGCTACTAGTACAGGGAATAGCAGATAAGTTTAGGCTAACCTTATTCTGAGTCATAGCTGGGGGCTTTTCCATGCCATGCCCATATGTAAGCAAGCAAATTCATCCTTTACAATGTAGTGAAGATGTATTTTGAAAAAAAAAATGTTAACCAGAATTCTGACTAGACAATAACATTTTGTATTACAGTTAATTTGTGTATTATAACATCACTCTACTATATCATAACATTCTCTTCTAGATCCATGGCTTGGGTAATCTTTGTATGTTTTCCATGCATGGCATAGTACTTGGTATGTGACAGGCCTCAACAAATGTATGTCGAATGAGTAAAATGTGTGATCTGTTTTCTCTGCTAATGTGTTGTCTCTAACTTTAGGCCCTCTTTGTGCTTCCATGTAATTTTGTGGTACGTAGCATGAGTTAGAAATCATGAACCTGCTGTCAAACCCAAATGGGCTTCTTTCCTCCATTAGATTAAATATTAAAGTGCTTGGCAGTATTCTCCCAGCCCACTCTCAGAAAAGCATTAAGCATGTGGAGCAGCTTGAAAATAAAAGACCAGAGGGACACTGTGAATGCAGGTTCTTTAGGGTGAAGGAGTCTGCTGCTACATTAACAAGTTAGCTCATAATGGGCACATCTTTCACAGCAAAGCCAGTGGCGGGAAGAAGAGTAGAAACAATGTAATTTCATGTCTGGCATGTTTTTAAGTGTTTTGAGTTTTAAAGTCATGCTTTAATTGCAAGATACAGTAGACTATTGGACATTTATGCATAAATGTAATAAAACTTACACATTTCTAAGTGTAATATATGAAGTTATTAAAGCTGTCATCTTTAAGTAGTAGAACTTTATGGCTTTTTTAATGGAATTTTCTCCTAGCATATTAACCTATGGGCGAAACACTTTGGATTACTGATGTGAAAAGGGACTTTCAGTCAATAAGACAGTCTCTTAGCCATCCCCATTTGGATCTGCTTGGATGAAGATACTTTCTCCCTTAAAATTTGAATTGGAATTACAACCTAGTGATCTCTAACACTAGTATCCTTGGAGGCAATGGAACAGAAATAAGTGAGGAGGAAAAGTATGTTTAAAGAGAAATGACATTCAGTCCAGTCTTCTTTAAATAAGCATCCTATGGCAGAGAGTTCGAACATAGGTTATCCCTAAAATGAAGTTATTTTGGGAAGAGGATGTGATAAATAAAGTCAGAGGATGAGTCTCAAATGGATCTTAAAAAAGTGAGAGAAAGTAACTAATAGTTAAAAGAGAGGAAATTGTTTTCAATGCAGAAAAACTAGTAAAGAGGGGAAGGGAGTATAGCCAAGGTGGTATTCCAATATGGGTTCCCTGTGTTTTGTATATGAGAGTGTTCATATCCGGGTATAAATGTTTACTATAAGTATGTACAGTATTTAGCATAGTGCCCCCCACATAGCAGTCACTCAATGATTGTGTTTTGTTAACGACGAGAATGAAGACATTTGTGTGTATGCTTGTTTTCTTCCTAGGGAGTCCATAATCTAGGGTGGGTTGGCCCTCAGTGGGTCTAAGGGAAAGTAAATAATATTCTTGGTTGGGAATGTTTAGGGTCATAGGATATAGAATGGGAAGGGACCTTAGAAGTCTTCTAGTCTAACCACTTCATATTACAAATATTACAAATGAGGAAACCGATGGATGCGAGTACAAATGAGAGTGCCAATGAATGTGACTTTTTCAAGATCACAAAGGTAGCAAGATTCAGAGGCAAGATTCAAAATCAAGTCCTCTACCTTCAAATCTAATAGTCTTTCTTCTATGTATCTTCATCTTATTTTTGTGTCTTCTAAATACAGTATTTATTGTTTATACAACAATTTCTCCCCTACAACTCCACTAGGTAGTAAGTATGAATATTATTATTGTCATTTGGTAGTTGAAGAAACTGAGACTCAGAAAGGTTTAATTGACTTTTCCAAGTTCATACAACTAGGAACGAGAAATGTAAAGACCCCCCAAACTAACAATTGAAGTCTCCATGGGCTATGCTGTTTCCATGAGACCATGTTGGCCCCCAGTACTTCCAAGAATAGGAAAATTATTCTTGGGTAGATGATCAGGACAGAAGAAAGTCTTGAGTTTTGGGGGTGGAGAAATCTTAATTGAAGTAACACTTATTCTGATAAAGCAATGCAATCTGGGTTGGAAATCTGTGTTTTGGGTTATGCCTAAAAATCCAACAGTCAGATAACTTTGTATTTTTTCATTTCCCTAGGAGATCACAGAATCTCATAGTTGGAAGATACCTCAGAGGTTATCGAACTCAACCTACAATAAATAAGAAGCCCCTTTACTACATCCCTAACAAATGATAATTTAGCCTTAACTTGAGGACCTCCGGTGAGATAGCTTATCCTACTTTGGGAACTATATTAGTTAGGAAGCTTTTTTTATCTTCTTCTTTATATCAGTCATTAATCTGAGCTTCTGCTCATTGCTCCTAGTTTTGTCCTCTCAAGCTGAGTAGAAAAGATATAATTCCTCTTCCATGTGATTGTAAACTATTCTTAAATACTTTAAAGACAGTTATCTGTTTGCCTTGAAATATTCTTTTCTTCAGGCTAACCCTCCCTTTCACATCTTCATTTGTCATGATCTTGAAGTTCCTTACAATCCCAGGCACTCTATTTTTTTCAATGTCTTTCCAAACATGTGGTACCCACAAACTTTCTGTGCATTACATCCCCTAGACTAGTGATCTCCAAATGTTTTTGCTTATGGACTCTTATAGCAAAATATTATTGTGCCTGCACCTTCAACATATGTATATTTGTTTGTAAATTATTTTCATGTACTATTGTACTAATGTATTATATAGGTTATACAATGTAAGGAAGGGAAGAAAAAGAGAAGAGAAAAAAAGGAAAGGGAAGGGAAGGGGAGAGAGAAGAAAAGGGGCAGGGAGAGAAAATACATATTTATATAGTTTTGATTATGCCTACTACATGTCAGTCATTGTGCTAAATTCTTTACAAATATGATCTCATTTGATAAGTGCAACAACACTCTGAGGTAGGCATTGTTATTACCCCCATTTTATTAGTTGAGGAAATTGAGGCCAATCATAGGTTAAGTTGACTTGATCAGGGTCACACAGCTAGTAAGTATCAGAGGTCAGATTTGTACTAAGTTCTTCCAAACACTTGACCCAGCATTCTATGCACTGAACCACCTAGCTACTTACATATACAAAAAAATTTTAAAGTTTGAAATGAACATGAAATAAATAGTATTTTGTAATAATTTAAAAATTAAAAACCTTTTTGTTCTCATTAAAATATTTTAGTGAGCCTAATATGATTGCATATATTTCATAATTTTTAAATAGCTTCATTTAAAATTTTGTGACATGATGATTCAAAGGTATGGTATTAAGTTCAGTTTATTTTGATACTTGGTTTGAAGGTACCACAGAAGAAAAACATATCTCACAAAGATACATAGCTCTAAATAGGAGAGCTGCATCATTGGCTTTGCCTACTAAATTTTGATACTCATTCAAAATTATCTCATCCACCAGTTATACAAAGATTCCTTTGTTGAAATTGGCCTACCAGATTTCCATCTTCTTTGATGCCAAGGAGGCCAGACAGGTATAGTCTCTGGTGGCCTGGTCACAAGTCAAGGAGGTAGCTATTTTAGTTGGGGAGAATAGGGCAGTAGTATGGCAAATGGTAAGAACCCTGGATAAACTCTGGTTTCCTGGAAGTAGATGGCCTTTTCCTTTGCTTCCAGACTTTGCAATAGGTTCGGAGTGTCTTGGGAGCATGATTGCAGACTTGAAAGAGTTCTGTGCTTGACTATTTGAGCCCCAGCCCCATTGGCAGGAGTAGTAGCTATCACTTGCCTCTCACATCTTGCTAGCTGAAGCTGCTTGTTTCTATTCCTGTTTCCATTGCCATTGCTGCTGTGGCTGTTTGCTTCTTTCAAAGCTTCCTTGCTGCAGCTTTTTTTGGGCTTGGTGGGAGCCTCTTTTGATCACCTGAGGGTCAGAGTGTGAGAAGAACATAAGGAGGCAACAGACCTCAGGCAGTTCACATACAGAGTCAGTGATAAGGGACATGAAATGTTTGTGGGGTATGAGCAGCTGCTTTAGGTGAGACAGAAGAGGAAGAACAAAGATGGATGGAATCACAAGGGACTGCACTGAGGGAAAGCAGGAAGAAGAAGAGCAATAGATGCAAGCGATAGATGCAATCCTACTATGTGGCTGTGCTACTCTCCTCAGATCTAATATTCTCTTTTAAACCTGCAGTGGTTCATCTTGCACACCTTGCTTTGGGGATCACTGTTCTAGTGATTTCATTGATTTCAAACCTCTTTGGATATCACCACCCCTTTCAAACATAAAAATATCCCCATGTGATAGTTATACAGTTAGCATCCATAAATTTAGAAAACAGGTGACAGAAAGCTATTATAAATTCAATAACACTTTTAATTCAATATATGCAGTATTTTATCATCACAGCATCTTCTACATACATTAGGAAAATAGTAATACAAATCTTTGTAAGATGTATTATTTATTCCATCTACAGAAGTCATGTTTGAGTATTTGTTATACTGAGTCCTTCTACATATTTTGTTAGGGCTAAATAAAGATCAAAATGATAATGTTTGTTATAAACATGGATTCTTAAAAAATCCTTTTACATTCAGAAGCACTCTGAAAGACCAACTTTAGGTTTTTTATTTATTTTTTTTAGGCAATTGGAGTTAAGTGAATTGCGCAGGGTCACACAGCTAATAAGTGTCAAATGTTAGAGGCTGGATTTGAACTCAGGTCCTCCTGACTTCAGAGCTGGTGCTCTATCCACTGTGCCACCTAGCTGCCCCCAACTTGAGGTTTTAAAAAGATGCTTAGTCTTAGGATGATCCCTGGTGAATTCCACTCTTTATACTTTTTTATCCAGACAAGTCTCTGTTTATCCCTGACCATTATTTTCTATTTCATAGCATTATCTTTGACCAAACCTTGTCCTTCCTCCACCGCCATAAAATTCCTTGAAAACTTGAGTTTTTATTAATATATGTTGTTAATATTTTTTCTTGGTATAGACCTATAATTTCATGGGTACAGGAAACTCCTTAATGAGGAAAATTCCTTCTTTGATCATGAAATAACAGATCCCTTTGTAAGTGATAGTTTTTGAAAGTTGCTGGGGAACTAAAAGGTTACACGACTTAGCCACAGGCACAAAGACAGTATATGTTAAAGGTAGAACTTTAATCCAAGTCACTGTATCTCAGAAGTCAGCTTTCTGTCCACTACTCCATGCTGCTTCTAGATGACTCCCTATTAAGGCGTGCTTTCCTGCTGTTAGGGTTGGGTTTGACCCTACTCTGGTTTGATAATGGGACAATATGAGTCACTTCCAAGTTATTGAATAGTTAACAAACAGAAGTTTAGTTAGTCCTAAAATAGCAAGAATTTTCAACAAGGCTACAGTGACACTAAGTTTCTAGGGGACCCTTGACTCCATATGAAACTGAATTTATTCAATACGGCAGTGTATGGTGATTCAAATAGTCTTCAGATGTTGACTGATTTGGAATGGCCTGGACTCCACATGAATGGAACTTTTTATGACCTTAGGTTACTAAGAAGTATTGTCAATAAAGCCAAAATCTACTAGGAAGCTGCCAAGAGAGAAAAAGATCATTTAGGAATAGCTTTGTTATCTTTCAGGGAAAATTAATCTACATGGAGGGAGGGTGGGATGGAGAGAAATCCAGAGCCTAATACATGTTATAGGAAAGAGTGGGAAAGTATGGAAAATAATAGTAGATTTTAGTACAATAAAAACTGTTGAACCTGGTTAAAAGCTTTTTGTACGTCTTAATGAGGTTATAAATGGAGTTCACTTATAAAACTGCAATTTTCTGAGGCTTGATGCAATTAGCCCAATGTAATCCACAAATAGGCACACCTGAAGGATCTCCTCACATATAGATATGGAATCTGCATTGGATTTATCTCACAGTAGTGAAAGTGACCATACTCTTTGTGCTTTGGCTGATATTTATGATCAGAGCATCATTGAACAAAGTTATTTCTAATCATGCTTTTCAAAGAATCTTGTAGAATGTTGCTATATGTGTGGGAGGCATTTTGGAGGAGCATCTTTAAAATGCTGCTTTACTGTACCAAGTCAAATGCTTTCTCATAATCAATAAATGCAATAGGATTTTATAATTTCAATGTTTTAGTAAATTGTGTGATGATAAAGCTAAAGTCTGCTATAGAATATCCATTATGAAAGCCTGATTCTTTTCTTCTACTCCCTTAATTAAGTATATCTTTGATGCAGGTGTATATCACTTTCATCATAAAATTGTATATAGATAGGAAAGTAGACATATCTGTTGCTAGTTGTTATTCTTAATTTTTTTTTCTATTTCAGAAATAATGTTAGAAATTTTTTCTACTCATTTAGTATCCCCCCTCACCAGAGAACTTGAAAATCTGTCACGTATAGTTGTGGCTATAGTATGGCTTTCAGCATGGACCTCCCTTATGTATGCTTTGTCTAGTCCAACTGCTTTCCCCAACTTTTTCCTCCTCTTCATCACCATTTCCTCTGTTCCCTACAAGCGCTTCCAGGATTATGAAGTTAGAATCCAAATGTGGTGGCTCCACTATCTTTGAGGGTCAAAGCTTTTGTTAAGATAATCTTTGTAGATCTTTTTCCATCTTTCATCTCCTTATTGCCTTCCTTCCTTTTTAAATGTTCACTGGGTCTCTGACCAAAATTTTTAAAGTGAATTGACCCTCTACTTATCTCTGTTTTATGATGTGATGATGCTCATAATCTTCTCTGCAAAATTTTGCAAATAAGTTTATATTCTAAACCATTGTTGTTCTTGGCTTCCATATCTCTTGTCTGACAAGTAAGTTAAATATTTGCTTACTAAGGGATATTTACATTCTTTTTGTCTCATCATAGAAATTGATTTACATTGGTTAAATTTATATATAATATTATCATAATCAGTATTCATAGCTTTTCTCCATCCAAAAGTAGATATAAAATCTTGGACTATATTACTGCCAAAAAGGGTGACCAGTAGAACAACAATAACTTATAATAACAATTCATATTTATACAGCACTTTAAAATGTGTAAATTGCCTTGTATATAATATTTCATCTTCACAACAACCTCCTGGGGTAGGTACTACAATTATTCCCACTTTATAGATCAGAAAACTAAGGCTCAGAGAAATTGTGACTTGCCCAAGGTCATATAGCTAGGAATGTTTGAAGTGGGAAGTGACCCTAGTACTTCCTGACTTGATGTTCAATTCTTTATCCATTAAACCAGTGGTGGGGAACCTGTGGCCTTGAGGCCACATGTGGCCCTCTTGGTCCTCAAGTGTGTCCCTTTGACTGAACCCAAACTCACAGAACATATCCCCTTAATAAAAGGATTTGTTTGGTAAAACTTGGACTCAGTCAAAAGGACAAACTCAAGGATCCAAAAGGTCACATGTGGCCTCAAGGTCGCAAGTTCCCTACCACTGCATTAAATCATCTAGCCTATCTCTACTAACTATGTAAATTTTAATGAGCAAAATATACACATTGAAGGCATCCTTGATGAGAGTATTAGGAGGAAACAAGTGGACTTTGGCCAGCTGTAATTACACAGTAGAACACAATTCGACCTTAACAAATTTCAGTCAGTCAATAAACATTTATTGAGCACCTGCTATGTACCAAGCATTGGGAATACAAAGTAAGGCAAAAGATTGTTCCTGCCCTTGAGGAGATCACAATCTAATGGGAAAAGACAACACATCCAAAGAAGTTGAAAAGATGAGTAGAAGTTACCTGATTCAGGGACAGGATGAAGTCCAGAGGAATTCAGCCATGTGGGAAAAGAAGAGATGGCTGGCCTGAGGCATCCTTAAATTGAGGATCTGGGAGGAGCTCTCTACTCTCCACTCTCTAACTTCTCCAATCAGAGGGAAGGCAAGGCTCCAGGAGCAAGGGGTAGTTTTGAGGTGTGAGTTCCAATGCCGATGTGACATTACAGGATGATGAGGTTTCTGGGGGCATAATGAAGTCCAGGGGAGTATAGCCACATGAGAAAAGAAGAGAATTGACTAAAATATGGAGACAATACAACCTCCTAGTATATTTTTTATTTATTGATATAGCAGATCATCTGATCCTGAAGGCAAAGCATCACTTTGTTTTTTAAAAATATTTATTTTAGGGGGGCGGAGTCAGCATGGAGGAGGGAAAGCAGTGACTTGCTTGAGCTCTCCCCCAAACCCCTCCAAATACTTGTAAAAAATGACTCTAAACAAATTCTAAAGCAGCAGAACCCACAAAAAGACAGAGTGAAACAAATTTCCAGCCCAAGACAACCTGGATGATTGATCAGAAAGGTATATCACGCTGGGCGGGGAGAGGAGCACAGTTCAGTGTGGGCACACAGGCCACAGTGAACCTGGAGCAGGCCTCAGAAGACTGATTCACTGGCAGCTGTGGCAGTTTCCAGACTTCTCAACCCACAAACCCCAAAGACAATTTAGAAGGTCAGTGGGAAGAGTCTGTGATTGTGGCGAGAGAGAAGCTAGGTTTTAGCCACAAGACCCAAGCATGGGCCGTGGCTGCCTCCTGAGCTTCTGGCCCACAGACTGAGGGGGAATCGAGTGGCTGATCAGAGGGGGATTGCAAGCATCTCTTTGCCAGTGCTGAGGCAGGAATCTCTTGCTTTGCCCATGCTTGGATCTGGGTCACAGTTCTGAGGGGCAGTCCTGGGGCTAGGAGGAGCCCTGGCATGGGGGAGCTTGTTGTGGCTGTGGAGAGGAAACACCTCACCCCTTATCATACCACTTTGGAAGAACTGAAAATTTACAAGTCCCTAGAAGTATCTCTGAAAACAGCTGCACAAACCCCCGAAGCTTGGGACAGTACATTCTCCACACTGGAAGCAGACTCTTACCTTAACAAAGAGTTTAAAACTCAAGTAATTGGCTGGGATCATGAGTAAGCAGTGCAAAAAGAGTCAGACTATATTATCTTACTTTGGTGACAAAGATGATCAAAACATACAACCAGAAGAAGACAACAAAATCAAAGCTCCTATATCCAAAGCCTCCAAGAAAAATATGAATCAGTCCCAAGTCTTAGAGGAGCTCAAAGGGGATTTTGAGAAGCAAGTAAGAGAAGTAGGGGAAAAACCGGGAAGAGACATGAGAGCAATGCAAGAAAATCATGAAAAACAAGTCAGCAGCTTGCTAAAGGAGACCCAAAAAAATACTGAAGAAAATAACACCTTAAAAAAAAAAGCCTAACCCAAATGGCAAAAGAGGTCCAAAAAGTCAATGAGGAGAATGCCCTAAAAAGCAAAATTGACCAAATGGAAAAGGAAGTCCAAAAGATTACTGAAGAAAATACTTCCTCAAAAATTAGAATAGAGCAATTGGAAGCTAATGACTTTATGAGAAATCAAGACACTGTAAAACAAATCCAAAAGAATGAAAAATTAGAAAACAATGTGAAAAATCTCATTGGAAAAACAACTGATCTGGAAAATAGATCCAGGAGAGAGAATTTAAACATTGTTGGACTATCTGAAAGCCATGATCAAAAAAAGAGCCTAGACATCATCTTTCAAGAAATGATCAAGGAAAACTGTCCTGATATTTTGGAACCAGAGGGCAAAATAGAAAATGAAAGAAACCACTGATCACCTCCTAAAAGAGATCCCCAAAGAAAAACTCCTAGGAATATTGTAGCCAAATTCCAGAGTTCCAAGGTCAGGGAGAAAATATTGCAAGCAGCCAGAATGAAACAATTCAAGTATTGTGGAAACATAATCAGGATAACACAAGATTTAGCTACTTCTACATTAAGGGACCACAGGGCATGGGATATAATATTCTGGAGAGCAAAGGAGATAGGATTACAACCAAGAATCACCTATCCAGCAAAACTGAGTATAATCCTTCAGGGGAAGAAATGGTCATTCAGTGACATAGAGGACTTTCAAGCATTCTTGATGAAAAGACCAGAGCTGAATAGAAAATTTGACTTTGAAATACAAGACTCGAGTGGAACATGAAGAGGTACACAGGAAAGAGCAAATCATAAGGGACTTTTTAAGGCTGAACTGTTTACATTCCTGCATGGAAAGATGATATTTGGAACTCATGAGACCTTTGTCAGTATTAGGGTAGTTGGAGGAAAAAAATATATATATGTTTAGATAAATAGATAGATAGATAGAGGGTGCAGGGTGAGTTGAAGATGAAGGGGTCTTATCTGGAGAATAAAATTAATTGGTGAGAGAGGATTATACTAGGAGAAGGAGAAAGGGAGAGGTAGAATGGGGTAAATTACAAAACAGAAAAGAAAAGGCTCTTACAGTGGAGGGGAAACAGGGGAAGGTGAGAGGGAATGAGTGAATCTTATTCTCATAGGATTTGACTTAAGGAGGGAATAACATACACACTCAATTGGGTATGGAAATACCCAGGAATAACAAAATTCATCTAGAAGAACAAAAGGAAAATGGGGGGGAGGGGACAAGAGAGTAGGGGGATGATAAAGAGGAGGGCAGATTGGGAAAGGGGTAATCAGAAGCAAATACTTCTGAGGAGGGACAGGGTCAAAAGAAAGAATAGAATAAATGGGGGGGCAGGATAGGATTAAAGGGGATAGAGTTAGTTTTTCACAGCATGTCTACTATGGAAGTGTTTTGCACAACTGTACATGTGTAACCTATATTGAGTTGCTTGCCTTTTCAATGAGGGTGGGTGGGAAGGGAGGAAAGGATAAAATTTGGAACCCAAAGTTTTAAAAACACATGTTTAAAAAAAATGTTTTCACGTGCAACTGGGAAATAAGAAATACAGGAAATGGGGTACAGATATCTATCCTGCCCTACAGGAAAATAGAAAGGGAAAAGGATAATAGAAGGTGGGGAGAGATAGAAGGGAAGACAGACTAGCGGAAGGGGTATTCAGAATGTATGCCATCTTGGGGTGGGGGGTGGAGTGAGATGGGGAAAATTTGGAACTCAAAATCTTGTGGAAGTGAATGTTGAAAATTAAAAATAAATAAATTTATTAATAAAAATATTTATTTTAGTTTTCAACATTCACTTTCATAAGATTTTGAACTTTAAATTTTCTTCTCCTCCTTCCCCTCCCCCCCTACTTAGGACAGTGTGCAATCTGATATAGGCTATACATGTACAATCATATTAAACATATGTCCACATTAGTCATGTTGTGAAGAAGACTTAGAACCAAAGGTAAAAACTACAAGAAAGAAACCCTCCCCCCCAAAAAAGAGAAAATTGTATGCTTTGATTTGCATTCAGACCCCATAGTTCTTTCTCTGAATGGCGATAGCCTTTTCCATCTTTTGGGATTGTCTTAGATCATTTCATTGCTGAGAAAAGCTAAGTCTATTAAAGTTGGTCATCTCAAAATGATGCTATTACTGTGTGAAGTGTTTTCCTGCTTCTGCTAATTTCACTTAGTGTCAGTTCATGCAAGTCTTTCCAGTTTTTCTGAAGACCACCTGCTCATTATTTCTTATGGAACAATAGTATTCCATTGCATTCATATACCACAATTTGTTCAGCCATTTCCCAATTGATGGGCATCCCCTCAATTTCCAATTATTGGCTATCACAAAAAGAGATGCTATTCAATGTTTTTGTATGTATGGGTCCTTTTCCCATTTTTATGATCTCTTTGGAATACAGACCTGGAAGTGGTATTGCTGGGTCAAAGGGTATGAAGAATTTTATAGCACTTCAGGCATAGTCCCAAATTGCTCTCTAGAAAGGTTAGATCAATTCACAACTCCACCAACACTGAATTAGTTTTCCAATTTTCCTACATCTTCTCCAACATTTATCATTTTATTTTTCTGTCTTATTAACCAATCTGATAGGTGAGATGTGGTACCTTGGAGTTGTTTTAATTTGCATTTCTCTAATAAATAGTGATTTAGAACCTTTTTTTTCATATGACTATAGATGACTTTAATTTCTTCATCTGAAAACTGTCTGTTAATATCTCTGACCATTCATCAATTGGGGAATGACTTGTATTCTTATAAATTTGATTCAATTCCCTATATATGTTAGAAATGAGGCTCTTATCAGAGACACTGGTTGTAAAAATTCTTTCTGAGCTTTCTGCTTCCCTCCTAATCTTGGTTGCATTGGCTTTGTTTGTGCAAAAACTTTTCAATTTAATGTAACCAAAATTATACATTTTGCATTTCATTATGTTCTCTATCTCTTGTTTGGTCATAAATTCTTCCATTCTCCATAGATTTGACAAGTAACCCATTCCTTGCTCTCGTAATTTGTTTGTTTGTCTTTTTTTTCTTTTAGTGAGGCAATCGGGGTTAAGTGACTTGCCTAAGGTCGCACAGCTAATACGTGTCAAGTGTTTGGTGTGAGGCCGGATTTGAACTCAGGTCCTCCTGACTTCAGGGCCAGTGCTATATCCACTGGGCCACCTAGCTGCCCCTCTCATAATTTGTTTATAGTATCACCCTTTATGTCTAAATCGTGTACCCAATTTGACTTTATCTTGGTATACAGTGTAAGATGTTGGTCTATACCTAATTTCTGCTATACTCTTTTCTAGTTTTCCCAGCAGTTTTTGTCAAGTAGTGAGTTCTTATCCCAGAAGCTGGAGTATTTGGGCGTATCAAACAGTAGATTACTATAATCATTGACTACTGTGTCTTGTGTACCTAATCTATTCCACTGATCCACCACTCTATTTCTTAGCCAGTAATAAGTAGTTTTGATGATTGCTGCTTTATAATACAATTTTAGATTTGGAATGGCTAGGGCACGTTCCCTTGCATTTCTTTTCATTAATTCTCTTGAAATTCTGGACCTTTTGTTCTTCTAGATGAATTGTTATTATTTTTTCTAGTTATATAAAATAATTTTTGGTAGTTTAATTCGTATGGCTCTAAATAAGTAGATTAATTCAGGTAGAATTGTCATTTTTACTATATTGGTTCATTCTACCCATTAGCAACTGATGAATGCAATGGAATACTATCGTTCCATAAGAATGAGCAGGTGGTCTTCAGAAAAACTGGAAAGACTTGCATGAACTGCAAATAACAAAAAGCAAAGAACTTAGAAAAGAGGAAAGGTTAGCTCTTTCATATAGCCAAATTACAGGCTTTCAGACATTTAAACTTCATCCAAATAATTCATGCCTGGCACTTAAAAAAATAAATTCCAAAATTTCAGGGAGGGAAAGAAAAAAGAGAAGAGAAGGGAAAGAGAAGGGAAGGGAATAGGCATTTAAATAGCACCTACTGTATGCCAGGCACTATACTAAGCACTTTACAAATATCTCATTTGAGCCTCACAGCAAACCCCACAAAGTAGATGCTATTATTCCCATTTTACAGTGGGGGACACTGAGGTAAATATAGGTTAAGTAATTTGGCCTGGTTCACAAGCTAGCGAATAGTTGAAACAAGATTTGAATTTAGTTCTTTCTGACTCCAAGGCCAATACAGACCCATTAGCACCTCTGTCTTCATTAAGATCAGTCATATAACCTTAAAATATTTTGACCTATATTTTAGGTTGCATTAACTACAAAAACAGATTTGACTCTTGACTGACTGACCAGCAATGTCAGATGAAAAAATAGTCTTAGTCATCAATTATCAAAAAGTAATATATCCATGTAGGCCAAGCCCCTAAATTAAAATTAAATTAAAGCCCCCATAAGATGCATCTACCTGCTTCTCTACGGTATAATTCAAGACGAGATTTCTAAAAAAAATACCTTTTGTTTTATTCATTTTCTAGGTTACTGATAAAGGATGATAAACTTTAAACAAAACAAACTTCCTTTAGAATCTTTGTTTTAAATCATGTTATAGAAAGACACATGGTGAGAATAAAGAATTTATGTGGCAAGTTATCAACAATGATTTGTAAACCATATGGAGCATAAGAAAACATTACTGAAGTCCTCAAAAAACAGGTTGGCCTCGTCACATAGCAAAGCTTACCAGCTTATATCAAAATGAGAGACAACAGATGGGCAGTCCAAGTAATACACTGAAACTCTAGCTTTACTAAAAGAAAAAGAGAAAGGCCTTCAGCATGTTATTGAATCCTCTATGTAACACTTATGGGAAGACATTAACAAGAATTACACAGAACGGGGAGGAGGCAGGGACATAAAGAATTTGCCATTGGAATTGGTGGAATTGGTGGAATACCCACACTAATGACATTACATCAAAGTTTGAAAATATTAGTTTATATATACACTAAATAAACATGTGAAACAATACACAAATGACAAGGACGTGTGATATACATATGGGTATATGACATGTACTTGGAGTATTTGCTACCTGTGCAGTCACATGGACAAAAATACAGTCAAGGGAGTTTGAATTAACTCAGAATATAAAATCTGAATTAGCCACCAAGTGGCGCTCTGAACTTGAGCTACTAGCCCAGGCCTCTCACACTCAGTTACTCTATCTGTATTTCCGCATACCTATTAGAAAGTGCTACCAATCGTTCAATGCAACCTTTTGCCCTTTGGGCTCAGAAATAGTACCTTAACCCCTTACTTTCCAGCATGCTGAGCATGATAGAATATGATACGAAATACAGTCCAATTCTGTTTTAGCTCTGACTACCACCGAGAAGGGTATTTCAGTCTCTTAGATCTGTTCCCTTAATGTCACTAGATTGATATACTCAGAAAGTGCTCACTGCGGTTTTTATTTGAACATAGAATTAAATTGAGAGGAAAATATGCAAACTTTCCTACACCCGTGGGGGAATGTCACCCTATCTTGTCTTTCATGCTTTTTTTTCCTCCCACATTTTTTGTTTTGACAGTGAAGTCTTCCTCCACTCCAAATTCATACACCCAAGGTTGATAAACAGAATAGAGGAAGGTTAGGGGCTTTCACTCTTCCTTATGGGGGTAGAGGAATGTGAAGAGAGATGAGACTCTCTCCCCCTTGCTCACCAAGGTCTTGAATTTAATTCATTAGTACATAGGAGTCCTCTCAAACTCCGGGCAATTCAGTTGCTGCTCTGTGTCAGGCTGCCAAGATCAATCTGGATTCCTCATCTCTCAGTCCCTAATGCTGCTTGCCTAGCAACCAAGAGTCTGAATGGGAAGAAGAGATATAAACTGCGAAAACATGCCTTTATATTCTGGATGCACTCCATACACCTTGTCACAGTATGTTGAGTAGACCACTGGGGCAAATTTATAAAGGGACTTGGATAAGAGCTATATAGAAGGGACACGTAGGGATGAGCTGAAATCCATGACACTGGAGGAATATGCACATTCATGAGACTTTATCATAAAGAGATCATTGTGAAACCAGGTAGGGGTGGGGCAATCTCATTTTTTTGTAACAGAATCTCCATTTGCTCCATCTAGTTTCCTCTGAGACTCTTTCTCACGTCTGTGGGTAACTCACAGAGGTAACAAATGAGCAAAGTTCTCCTAGGCTAGATATGTATTGAGTGTCTACTATGGGCAAGAAACTGTAATAGATGTCATACAAGAGACAAAGACATGATACTTGCCTTCAAAGCGTTTGGGATATAGTTAAGGATATATCCATATGAGAAGCAGCCTAGCTTAATGGATTGTACCACCATCAGCGGCTTCTCTCTCTCTATCCACAAAACTATGTATCTCTTTCCATTCACAGTTCAGCTCTAGGCTCCCTGTCCCCAAGAGACTTTCCTAGATTAGATGTGGTAAGAATACAACCAAAGGATGCATTCCTCCCCCCGCCTCACCCCCGCACATTGTCTTTTGGGGCACCTGATGATAAACAATTGAAACTCAATTCAATTGTTCCAGTTCTTTGGCTCCTCCTTGTTGGAAAATTAAACACAATGGGAAAACTGCCTTAGTTTTCTCCAGCTTCTAGAGGGCTATTTGATACTGAATAGAAGCTTAAAGGCTTGGGAGACTAAGGTTCAGACTAATGAACCTTTAATGAGCACTGGCGATTCACCAGGCGCTGAAACAAATAGCCTGTGTCATTCTGAGTCCAATAAGCCTGCGTTTCCAATGGCCCAGGATTATACAACAAAACTCTAGCAGAACAGGGATAAGAACTCAGAGTTCCTTCCTTTCCTCCCCCAGGCACCTGCTCCATTCCTGGCCTCATGTCTTCTGAAACTGATGCATCTGCCTTTCAATTTAATGGGAGCTCTGCCCTTAGCTCAGCATCACAGAGCTGGGAACAAACCTGATAATGAGTCCTGGGTAGTTAGTCCGTTTGCCTTTATCATGCTGCCTTCCAGTGCCAACCATAGCCAAAGCATTTTATCTGCTGGTGAGCTCAAAGTCATCAAATGATAGAGAGGAGCAAGGCCGGCTCTTGTTTTGCCCTGCTTTATTTATTTTGTAATGTGAGTTCATTCTAAGCCCAAATTTGAAGTCTCCACCCTTGCCTATTTTTTCTAGAGTGTATTTAAATTTGAAATTACTTGCATCACTTTATAAGGAAGAATAACACATTTTCAAATGTGCAATCTAATGACTACAATAATGTCCAACTTCATTATAACCAGCAATTATAGTAAGTGCAACAAGGCATTATGTTCAATTCACTTTTATAGATTTACTTTAATTTTTGTATTTACCGAAACATAACTTTCCTCTAGCGGAGGCTAGAGACAAACACAATTTCCCCATACTTTCAAATTGCTAGTAAAATATGAAGTAGTGAACACTTAAGACTATACATTTTTAAGGGTTTTTCTTTTCTTTTTTTCTTTTTGTCCTGGGATGTAACACTAACAAGTGTTAAATCTGGATGATAAAAACAAAATATAGCAGCTTGTTATGAGATAAAGAATTATATATATATATATATTATATGAATTATGCAATGAGGAATATTTTAAGGGGTCATTTAGGTACAGTTTATTTTCCATACCTCTTGGAAAACATCCAACTTCTCTTTTTTCCTGTTTAAATTGACCTTGGAGTCTATAATTTATTACACAAAGGATTTTTTTAAAATTTTCTTCCAAGTACTATTGTAGACCAGATCGAGTTGCCACCATTCCAAAAACCTCCAGGCACTTTGGCAGTAGGCAGAGTAGATTTACTTGTCACTGCTAAAGATCCAAACCCCAGTTAAAGGCTAATTTCCACAGGAGAGAGGGACAATTAGCAAATTAATTAATTGGCATTCTCCACTTCTACTGTTGAGGCTAACCATTTATTTGTTTGAGGTAAAAAGTTTTATCTTCCTTAACGTTATTAAGGCCCAACAACAAATTAAAGTAAGTTTGAATTTCTGGGAATATTTTTGAATCTCATTGAGAAATCGGGGGGGGGGGGTAAACAGTGACTGGAGAGCTGGCCTTGGAGTCAGAAAATTCTGGAGTCAAGTCCTACTTCTGACACATATTGTCTGTGTGACCTGGGTAAATCAAGTCACTTACCTCTCGGTATGCATAAGAAATCCTCTAAGATTACAAATTGCTCAGAGTTTATAGATCTACATTGGTGGAGGGAGTTTTCTCACAGTGAATTTCCTACCTCACAGGCCTATTCCTCTTTCCCCAACCCTTTCCTTCTCTCTTTTTTTTTTAACATCACACAACCTGCATTTCTTTCATTAATTTTTTTTTCAGTTAATGAAATCTATTCCCCCACCTCTTGGAAAAAGAAAAAAAAAGCAAAATCAAATCTCTATAACAAATATCACAATTTAAATTTTACAACATTATTATAGGATAGGGACTGAACCTATGATTTCTTCAATGTATAGGGAGGTCCTTGGCAGAAACTTAAGGTAGGTTGACTCTTCCTGTTCATTTAGTTGACTTGAGTTGTGAGAGGTTACATAACTTTCCTATTGTCAAACTACTAGTAGTATATGTTAGAGGCAAGATTTGAACCTGGGTTCTTTGTCTTAGCCCATGAGTCTAGCTAGCTCTATATCCACTACTCCAAGCTACCTCTGATAACTCTAGTCAAATCATAGCACTTAAGTGCAAAAATGACTGTCCATAATGGCAAATGAAACAGAGAGTTGCTGAATGAATTTACTTACTCTTCCCTGGGATGGAAGTTAGCTCAGTTTACTAATGTATATCTACAATTCTTTTGTAATTTATAGTCTCAGAACATTTCTTGGTAGCATTAATACATTAAGTAAGTTGCCCATGGCACATAGCCAGCCTGTGCCAGAGAAAGACTTGAACCCATAAGTTCCTGACTATGAGCTCAACTCTCTCAGCAGCTCCCCCAAACCTTTTTCTCCTTCTACAACTCTTCCGTGGCTCACCTTCCCGACACCCTCTCAGCTGAGAACTTTGACTCATTGTTCTACAGAAAAATTGAGGTCATTCACTTTGAGTTCATTCTTATTCTCTCTCTCTCTCATCTTATGTCACTCAGGTATCTCCTGCCACTTTCTCCTCCTTCATTTCTGTCTCATATGAAAGGGTGGCCTTACTCCTTACCAAGGCTAACCCCTCTGCCTGTTGGAAAGATTCCATTCTATCCACTATTCTCCAACAGATTGCCCCTTCTGTCATACTGAGTCACTTATTTTCAATCTCTCCATATCTATTGGCTTATTCTCTACTGCCTACAAACATTTCCATGACTACCCCCATTTTGAAAAAATTCTCGCTTGATCCTTCTATTACAGCTAACACTATCTTATAGCTCTTCTGATCTTTATGGCTAAACTACTTGAAAAGATTTTCTACCAGAGGTGCTTCCACTTTCTCTTATTTCACTCTCTCTTTAACTCTTTACAATTGAGTTTCTGACCTTATTATTCCACAAAACTACTCTCTTCAAAGTTACCGACAATAAGTTCATTTCAAACTGAATGGCCTTTTCTCGGTCCTTATTTTCCTCAATCTCTCTGTAGCTTTTAACACAATCGATCACTCTCTCTTCCTTGATCATCTCTTGTTTCTAGGTTTCTGGGACTCCAGTCACTCCTGGTTCTCTTACTACCTGTCTAACCACTCTTCCTCATTCTCCTTTGCTGGACCCTCATCCAGATCATTCGTTCTAACTCTAGGGTTCTACCCAAGGCCGTTTTCTCTTCTTCCTTTTTACTACTTCATTTGGTGATCTCATCAGTTCCCATAGCTCTAATTACCATCTCTATGCTGATGATTTTCAAATGTACATATCCTGCTCCAGACTCTTTGCTGACCTCCAATCTCACATCTCCAATTGCCTTTCATAACATCTTAAACTAGATGTCCAGTAGACATCTTAAACTCAACATGTCCAAAACGAAACTCATTATCCTTCCCCCTAAAACTTCCCCTTACACATTTCCTAGTACTATAGGTGGTAACACAATCCTCCCAGTTAGTTCCTCAAGCTTGTGGACTACTAGTAATCTTGGATTCTTCATTATCTCTTCCGCCCCATATCCAAGCTGTCACCAAGACCTGTTAATTTCACCTTTGCAAAATCTCTTGAATAAGCCCTGTTCTCTCCTCTGTCACTGTCACCATTGGTGCAGCCCTCACTACCTCACACATGGATTATTATAATAGCCTGGTGGTTGGTCTGCCTGCCTCAAGTCTCTTCCCACTCCAATCCATCTTCCATTCAGCCACCAAGTGATTTTCTGGAAAAGCTAATTCTACTATATTGACTCTCTATTCAATAAACTCTATTAGCTCTCTATAACCCCCAGGATCAAATACAAAATTCTCTGTTTGGCATTCAAAACCCTTTGTAACATAGCCCTCCTCATACCTTTCCAGTCTTATTATACCTTATTTCCTGCCACATACTCTTCTATTCATTGACACTGGCTTTTTGACTGTTCCATGAACAAGCCACGCCATCTCTCAGCTCCAGGCATTTTCTCTGGCTGTCTCCCCTCTCTGAAATACTGTCCTTATCTCTACCTACTGGTTTCCCTGGCTTCTTTTAAGTTTCAACTGAAATTTCATCTTCTGTAAGAAGGCTTTTCTAGTCCCTCTTAATTCTTGTGCCTTCTCTCTGCTAATTATTTCTTATTTATCTTGAATGGGGTGTTCAAGGAGGACTAGCACCTCTGGTGTGAGTATTTGATGAGCCCTGTTTAAGGCTATTCATTTACCTTTGGTGTCCACCTCTCTCCCAACTCTCACCTGTGGCTCCAAGAAGTTACAGCATGCACAGTGGCCACACCCTGGTAAACCAGTTTGGCAGATGGGCTAAAACAGGCTGAGGATAACTGACAGGTCTCAAACCCATTGGTGAGTTAAGGGTATTTCTATCCCAGGACTTAGAAGACTTCTCACAGCAGATGAGAACAGTTTGTTCCAACAGCCATGAAGATGGCTGAAATTGACTGGGTAGTACTTAGAGGTTGTTCAGACATCAACTACTCCAAGGTCATCTACTGTGTTCCAGGCTATTGCCAGTTGTTCTGACTTTTGTCTTACCACTGGACTCTGATGACTCTGGAAGAGAGATTAAGGCTGATCACTTTGTGCAACTCTGCCTCACTTAAGTCCAAATCGTGCCAAGTTAAGACATCACTTTGTGATGTTATTGGTCCACTTCAAAATGAAGAACAAACAAGATTTATCCTGTATATAGCTTGTTGATATATTTTTGTTTGCTTTCCCCTTATTTGATTGTAAGCTTCTTTTGGGCAGGGGCTGTCTTTTGCCTCTTTTTGGATCCACAGCATGTAACACAGTACCTGACACATAGTAGGTGCTTAATGTAGGTTTATTAATTAATTGATTAAACTCTAGCCATCCTACCCTACTGCCTTCTCAATGAGATTCAAACATATTCCCATAAATTCAAACTTATTTTAATTTGTTTTTGACTCAGTGCCACTGAAGAAAGTAGAACTCCTCTTCTTAAACAAACAAATGATTTTCTTTGACAGTAGAAATAGAGAATGCTAATTTTAATCAATTTTTTAATTGTCCCTTCCCTGCTGTGTAAATTAGCTTTTAACTGGGCTTTGGATCTTTAGCTGCTGGTTTTTAGTCTAAATGTACATATAAAAGATAAAAATGAACCAAGACTTGAAGCTCTATTGGTCGAAAAAATGTTAGCCTACAAAATATTTAAATCCAAGTAGAACAGATTTGCAATCCAAACTATAAATAAAAATTTTTGTGCCTGGGACAAGTATCAACAAACCACACTGGAGCAAGTGGCATGAGATACCAGGTGGTGGTAGGACTGAGCAAGAATGTGAAACACTGACATTGATGAGGAAGAATAGGGCCATACACTGATGGAAGGCTATTGCTGGAAAGACCTCTACAAGGCGGGTGGGAGCATGGTGGGTTGGGAAAGGAGTTTGACTCAATCTGTCATCTGGTAATTTCCTATTTTAATAATCCATTCTTATTAACATTTTTATTATGGGGGCTAAACTCTTTTGTTTTTAGGCTACTGAAGGACTAAAAGTTTTAACAACATCTTCTAAATTTGTATCTTGACACAAAACTCTGCATGTGCTCCCTAGTTATATCTCTGCTTGCATTTTCTCCTTAATATATTGAACTCAACCTAGGCAACCAATTCGATGTGATTTTTTAACATAGAGGTGTGATGCTAATGTGGTCAAAGACTGAGCTTTCCTCTCTGGATAGACAGGATATTTGGTTTTGCACAAAGAAAGTCTTTGCTCTATAGCCTAAAACTGAATGCCTAACCTAAGATGTTGGTAGCTAGTTGTCATAGCAGATAGAGTTAAAATCTGGTCTCAGACACTTAATAGTTATGTGACTCTGGGCAAGTCATTTAACCCTGTTTGCCTCAGTTTTCTCATCTGTAAAATGAACTAGGGAAGAAAATGGGAAACCACATCAGTATCTTTGTCAAGAAAACCTCAAATGAGGTCACTAAGAGTCAGAAATGACTGAACAACAATAGCAACTTAAGGTGTGACATTATTCCTGAAGGAGATCATGAAAGAAAATGTGGATAGCTCAGTGCAATGCATCCCCATCACAAGTGAAATAAATCAAAGTGCATAACATCAGTAATGGGTTTGTCCTAGTATAAAAAGGAAAACATCTTCATTCTTTCATTGTCTTATTGTTATAAACTTTCCCTATCCCCTTTTGAGTAAGGGCATGGTCTATGGGAGAACAGAAGCTTAGAGGGATGGGTTGATTTTTGAATCTGTGCATATTATCGCATATAACTTATTCTAGAGAATCTAATTACCTAGACATCCTCGTAGCATAATTGCATAACATTTATATAGTTACAGACTAAACTTGCATAATGTTACCAGAGAACTGTTGTTTTTCAATGAACTAAAATTTGGCCCCAGCACTAAATCTGAAGCTTAGCTAACTGCAGTTTGATTTGTATAACAGTTATCAGAATTTCTATTAGCAAACCTCAGGCTGTTGATGTGTAGGCTTATGTCTTTTCAAGAAAAACTAATATTCCAAAATCTAAATTTGTAAAAAAATAAAAATAAAAAAACAAATATGATGTGTGTATGATTATTTGCATTACAACATGTTTTTTTTTTGTTTTTTTTTTTACTTTACAAACAACTCATCACAGAGTTCCTCTCATGGATTTACTATATAATTCGATCCATTTATTTATTTATTTTAAGTTTTTATTTAGTATTTTATTTTTTCCCAGTTACATGTAAAAACAATTTTTAACATTCATTTTTAAAACTGTGAGTTCCAAATTCTCTTCCTTCCCCCCCCACCATTTAGAGGTGTATTGCAATTCCATATAGTTTATCGATGTATAGTCATGCAATATATATTCATAATAGTCATGCTGTGAAAGAAAACATAGACAAGAAAAAAAATCAAGAAAAATAAATAAAGTAAAAAAGTATTCTTCAATCTGTATTCAGACACCATCAGTTCTTTCCCTGGGGATGGATAGCATATTTCATCATAAATCTTTCAGAGTTATCTTGGATCATTGTATGGCTGAGAATAGCTAAGTCATTCATGACTGATCACCTTACAATATTGATGCTACTTTATACATAGTACATTTCACTTCGTATCAGCTCATGAAAGTCTTTAAAGGTTTTTCTGAGAGAATCTTGTTCATCATTTCATATAGTACAATAGCATTCCATTATAATCACATGCCACAACTTGTTCAGTCATTTCCCAATTGATGGGCATCCAATCAACTTCAAATTATTTACTCTCAGAAAAGAGCTGCTATAAATATTTTTGTACATATAAGTCCTATTCCTTTTTTTAATCTCTTTTGGGATATAGACCTAGTATTGGTATTGGTAGGTCAAAGGACATGTATGGTTTTATAGTTCTTTGGGCATAGTTCCAAATTGCTCTACAGAATGGTTGTATTAGTTCACAACTCCACCAAAAGTGCATTAAAGTCTCATTTTTCCCAAGTCCCCTCCAACATTTGTCATTTACCTTTTCTGTCCGACTTGCCAATCTAATAGGAATAAAGTAATACCTCAGAATTGTTTTAATTTACATTTCTCCAATCAATAGTAAGTTAGAGCATTTTTTTCATATAGATAACTTTGATTACTTCATCTGAAAACTGATCACATCTTTTGATCATTTATCAATGAGGGAATGACTCTTATTTTTACAAATTTGACTCAGCTCTCCATATGTTTGAGAAATAAGGCCTTTATCAGAGAAACTTGCTTCAAAAATTTTTTTCACAGTTACTGTTGCTAACTGTATTTCCCCCTTGTTTATTCTATTTTTTCTCTCCTTTCACCCTGTCGCTCCTCAAAAGTGTTTTGCTTCTGACTATCCCCTCCCCCAATTTGCCCTCCCTTCTATCACCCCCCTTCTCTTATCCCCTTACTCTCCTACTTTCCTGTAGGGTAAGTAAAATAGATTTCTATACCCAATTGATGTGTATGTCATTCCCTCTTTGAGCCAGTTCGGATGAGAGTAAGGTTCACTCACTGCCTCTCACCTCCCCCTCTTTTTCTCGACTGCAAAAGCTTTTCCCTGCCTCTTTTATATGAGATAATTTATCCCATTCTACTTCTCCCTTTATCTTTCTCCCAATGCATTCATCTCTCACCCCTTAATTTTATTTTTAGAGATCATCCCTTCATTTTCAACTCTCACCTGTGCCCTCTGTCTATATATGATCCTTCTGACTACCCTAATAATGAGAAAGTTGTTATGAGTTATAAATATCATCTTCCCATGTAGGAATGTAAATAGTTTAAACTTATTAAGTCCCTTATGATTTCCTTTTCTTATTTACCTTTTTATGTTTCTCTTGGGTCTTGTATTTGACAATCAATTTTCTATTCAGCTTTGTTCTTTTTCAAGAACACTTGAAAGTCCTCTCTCTCATTGAATATCCATTTCCCCCCCTGAAGGAGTATACTCAGTTTTGCTGGGTAGGTGATTTTTGGTTGTAATTTTAGCTCCTTTGACTTCTGGAATATCATATTCTAAGCCCTCTGATACTTTAATGTAGAAGCTGCTAAATTTTGTGTTATCTTGACTGTGGCTCCATAGGACTTGAATTGTTTCTTGCTGGCTACTTGCAATATTTTCTCCTTGACCTGGGAACTCTGGAATTTGGCTATAACATTTCTGACAGTTTTCATTTTGAAATCTCTTTCAGGAGGTGATCAGAGGATTTTTTCAATTTCTATTTTACCTTTTGGTTCTAGAATGTCAGAGCAGTTTCCCTTGATAATTTCTTGAAAGAGGATGTCTAGGCTCTTTTTTTGACCTTGGCTTTTAGGTAGTCTAATAATTTTTAAATTTTCTATCCTGGATCTGTTTTCCAGGTCAGTTGTTTTTCCAATGAGATATTTCACATTGTCTTCTATTTTTTTTTTCATTCTTTTGGTTTTGTTTTATCATTTCTTGATTTCTCATAAAGTCATTAGTTTCCATTTGCTCCATTCTGATTTTCAAGGAATTATTTTCTTCAGTGAGCTTTTGGACCTCCTTTTCCATTTGGCCAATTTTGCTTTTTAAAGGCATTCTTCTCCTTATTGGCTTTTTGGGCCCCTTTTAAGGTTTTTTAGTCTGTTTTTTTTTTCAGTATTTTTTTGTGTCTCCATCAAGTTGTTGACTTGTTTTTCATGATTTTCTTGCATCACTCTCATTTCTCTTCCTAGTTTTTCCTCTGTTTCTCTTGCTTGATTTTCAAAATAGTTTTTGAGCTCTTCCATGGTCTAAGACTAATTCATATTTTTCTTAGAGGCTTTGGATGCAGGAGCTTTGACTTTGTTATCTTCTTCTGAGGGTATGTTTTGATCTTCCTTGTCACCACAGTAACTTTAAATAGTCAGAGTTTCTTCTGTTGTTTGTTCATTTTCCCAACTTATTAGTTGACTTTTTAATCTTTGTTAAAATAGGATTCTACTTCCGATGTGGACGGCACACTTCTAGGGATCTGTAAGTTTTCAGTACTTCCAAGGTGGTGTGATCTAAGGAGAGGTGTTTATTACTCTCCTGGTCTTGCTCTGGTCTGTGAGTGACAAGTACTCTTTTCTGCCCTGGAACTGTGAGCAGGGTCCCCCCTGCACTGTGGCTGCAACCTCTGCAATGCTAGTGCTCCTCCTCACCCTGGATTGCCTCCCAGGACCTAGATCTGAGTATGGGCAAAGCAACGGAGTCCTGCTTCAGCACTAGCAAAAAGACTCCTGTAATCTTCTGACCTGTGGTTCACCCCCCTTACTGTCTGTGGGCTGAGAGCCCTGGAAACAGCCACTGGCACCGCTGATTCAGTCACTCCCATGGCCAGTTTCTGGTTTGCTGGGGCCAGACTGTGCTGGCATGACCTGTGCTAGAATGTGCTCCACTTTCACCCAAGTGCGATGGACCTTTCCTGCTTTCCTGCTTTCCTTCTAAGTTGTCTTTGGCATCTGTGGCCTGAGAGGTCTGGAAACCACCACTTGTGGGAGTGATTCAGCTGCCCTGAGGCCTGCTCTGGTGCTGGTATAGCCTGTGCTGAACTGCACTCCTCCCTCTCATCCTGATGAAATAGAGCTTTCCTGGTGACCTTCCAAGTTGTCTTGGCCTGGAAATTTGTTTTGCTCTGTCTTTTTGTGGGTTCTGCTGATCTCGACTTTGTTTAGAGTCATTTTTAAAGGTATTTGGAGGGGTTTGGGGGACAGCTCAGGTGAGTCATTGCCTTTACTCTGCCATCTTGGTTCTGCCTCCTTCTGATCCATTTGGTAAAAAAAAAGCATTGAAGTTAGAAGACTTTGGATCAAATCCTGCTTCTGCTACTTATTACCTGAATCACCTTAAGTAAGTCACATTAATCCATCTGAATCTGAGTTTTCTCCTCTGTAAACAAGAGAATTGGACTACTCAGGTTTTTTTTTATAGTTCTTCGTCTGTAATTAAATGACAATATTTTAGAATATTTTGGGAGATAGGGTGGTATAGGAGAAATATTAATAATGCCAGAGTCAGGACCTGGGGTCAAATCCTGTCTGTGATGATCACTGCGTTTATAACCTGGGTAAATCAATGAATGCCAAGCAGAGAATTTTGTATTGATCTTGGAGGCAATAGGGAACCATGGGAGTTTATTGAGTGGGGGTGGGGTGACATGGTGGGACTTGCACTTTAGGAAAATCACTTTGGTAGCTGAATGGAGGATTGATTGGAGTTGAGAGAGACTTGAAGTAGGTAGTCCTAACAGCAGGTTATTGCAACAATCTAGATGTGAGGTGATAAGGGCCTGCACCAGAGTGGTGGCAGTGTCAGAGGAGAGAAAGGGGCATATTTGAGAGTTGTTGCAAAGGTGAAATCAAAAGGCTTTGTCAACAGTTTGGATACAAGGGTGAGAGATGGTGAGGAGCAGAGGATGATTCCTAGGTTGCAAACCTGAGGAAAGATAATGAGTTTTGTTTTGGACATATTGAGTTTAACATGACTACTGGACATCCAGTTTGAGATGTCTAAAAGACAATTGGAGATGTGAGATTAAAGAATTAAAAATCATCTGCAGTTAAATGGCCTAGTAGTTTCTGAAACAGCCAACTCTTTAAAAAAATAGTTGATATGTTTTTTTTACATCACTTTCATTTCAGATTATATCTCTCCCTCTCTTCTATTCTAAAAGAAAGAGGGATGAAAGATATTTTAAGATGGAGCACATACTGCAGAACTACTTTCCCAACCCCATTCACATGATCAATTTAGGTTCTCAGAACAAGGCTACCCACTTATCCTCTCAGAGTCTAGAGTTAGCCCTGAGGGATTGAAGATGGTGATCTAATGCTATAGCTTATAATACCCCCACAAGCATGTTTCCTTCACGATTATCAATTTTATCAATCAGCTAGCCCAACTTTATCAACCATGATAATAATGATAATGATAGCTGACATCATTATCCCCATTTTACAGATAAGGAAACTGAGGCAAACAAAGGTTAAATGACTTGCCCAGGGTCACATAGATAGTAAGTGTCTGAGATCAGATTTGAACTTAAGTCTTTCTGACTCCATGCCTAGTACTCTAAACTCTGTGCCATCTCTTGACAATATAGTAAAAATAGTACAAAACATCCCCCTAAAACTCCATAACACACTCTCTCAGGAATAAATAGAATCCAGGGGAAAGTAGACTCAAAAGTAGCTAAGAAGTAGCTCACAACTCTTAGAACCAGAAGTCCTTTTCTCCCTTTTTAGGGATTCTCTTGAGATTTCCCTTTGGTGTAGTTTCCTTGTAAAATGTTCAATCTGCTTTCCAATGCAGATACTGGGAAAAGTGTTTCAGAGACACTACTAAGATTAGAATGTCAATGGGGAAATCCAAAACCTTCTAACCTTCCAAAGTTCACAAAGTCCATCCTTGATCAAGGAATCTTCTACTACTAAACTGCTAGAGGCTGGAACACTTCTGTGCTGAATTAGCCTGCTATTTTATATAAAACTCACAGCGTGGGACCAAGAAGCCTCTAAAAGGCTAAAGTGATCAAGAATTTTTTGTTCTTGGTGCAAAGACTTTGATTTGTTGATTCAATGGAAGTATTTAGATCTTTACTCAAAGAAGGTATTCTCATCTGATAAATAGGGATAAGGGCTATAAATTGACTCAATCAGTTCCTATCCTTATAAACAAAATCCAGTGACACATCTGTAGACAATATATGCAATGTTACACATGCAAGTGATAGAAAGAAGGAGATTTTTTTCAGCTTCTGCTCAGTGTGGTCATTATAATTATATAACATTCAGTTTTTGGTTTTTTGGTCCCTTTCATTTAAATTGTTGTAGCGATTATATCTATCATCTTCTTTGTTCTACTATGTTCATTCTGCATTGGTTCATGATGGCCCCTTGAATCTCTGAATTCATGTCTTATCTCTATGAATATTTTAGCATATATATTTGGCATATATCAGCTTCACACAGCTCATAAGTGTCTGAAGTCGAATTTGAACTCAAGTCTTCCTGCTTCCAGGCCCAGTGCTCCATCTGCTTGATACAGTGTAATCTCTGGGTTAAGACATAGACATGTTAGTCTCTCCCCATTGCCCTTTCCAAATTGCATTCCAGAATGTTTGAACCATGTGATACATAATCATCAGAATAACTGCTAACCTTGTGGTGCTAACAAATTGGTCCTTTTCCTTTTCCACTAAAAAGTCCTCTGATCTGGCCCCAGGATAGCACAAACTAGGTTCAGTCCTGATGGAGACAGATGTCTAATAAAATGGGTTTAACTCCTTTTTTTGTACTCTGACTCTTAAAGCAATACCATGAAGCTCTGGGGGGAAATACTTAAAGAACTGGTTTTGGGTTATGTCTAACATCTCCCCCCAAAAGAGGGAGTAGTAGAAAGGTACTCAAGATGCAGTTTGAATCTCGTATTGGTCAGCTAGTCATTTCTTCCACACACAAATGAAATAGTAGACAAAAAGACTCACAATTAGATATCGATAGAGACTTAGCAGGAAGTGGTATCTTATAAATACTGTTGGCTGAGAGTTAAAATATCAAGACATGATATGATATGGTTGTCATACTTATTAACAGGTATTGCACATTTCACATTTTCTCTGTGTTGTCCAAATAATACTCTCCAGAACCATATCTTCTGACAAGCCAGGACAGTGGTTGAGCTCCTTTATCTGTGGTGGTCATCCTCTCTGATGCAACAGCTCCCACTTCCTCCAGTCAGCTCCAACTTAGGGAATAATCCTTAGGTCTCTCCAACTCCCAAGATTGCCTCCAAGGCTGGACATGTTCATCTCAGGATTACTGTTTGGCCACCTGTGCTCAGAGAAGGAACCACAAAATGGAAAAGGTAGCCAAGGGCCCATGGCCCAGGCTCTGGCTCGTCCAAGCCCATACATGTTTTATCTTCTTTGTACTAGTAGTTTATCATTTCTCCTGGAGCCAGGGAAAGGGCACTGTGACCTTTCTACCCCTTAACAGGAAGTTCAGAGGAGGAAAACTGCTCATTACTTGGGAGAATCAAAGGAAAGGTCTGAGCTATCTTTCCTTTGTGAACTGATTCAGGCCCTCTCATCCCTCCCATACCAAGATGGGGCTAAAAGCCCAATTCTTATTATGTACAGTTTCACCAACAGTATATCTGTGAGCCTGCAAATGAGCTAGTTTTTAAATAGTCCCTGAATTATACAATTGGGCAATCTGGAGTTGAGAGATCACTGCCTTGAGGGAACAGAAAGAAGAACTTCAGACTCAGCAGAGCTTTAGTGATGAATGACAGAGAGGCAGCTTTGGGACATTGATAGCTATGGAATCTGAGCTAGCTGTGATTGACAATGGTAGAAGCAGAGCTAGTTGGCTTTGATTGACAAGGAAGGAGGTGGAGCCTTGTTCAGTGATAGCTGAGGAGGCAAGAAGCTGCCCAGAGAACTATTCCAGCAAGTAATTCAAGGCAGCTCTCCCTCTAATTTTAACATGAATTCTCCTCTCTCCTCTCTTATCCTCCCTGCTAATGGTGCCTCTTCCTTCACAAAGATTTGTTCCATTTCCCCCTACTAGCATAAGGATCAGGAAATCATGTGGTACAGTGGGGAGAGCATTGCTTCTAGTATCTCACCTCTGGCACTTCCTACCATGTGAGTGACCTCTGGCGTCACTTAATCTCTCTGAGTCCCAGTTTCTTCAATTGTAAAATGAGGTGGTTGAATGAGTTAGCCTCAGAGGTCCTTTCTAGGTCTATGAGTCCCTGGGAGGAATTTTTAAAATTCTTTTTGAAAGGGATAAAATTATTTTATTGCTTAGGTTTTTCTATTAGCTATGTTTTATTAGTATGATTCAATTAAATACTTTATTACTCATTTCTCTGATAGTTTGCCTGATCTGTCAGTAAAGATTGTACCAGATGGGGCTTGAGTCAAGACTTTATTTCCTTTCCCTACAAATTAGACCCAAGGAAAGCTTGAAAACTCCCAGGATAGAATAAGAGAACCTTGTTACAAGTGAATTGTCTTTCATCTTATTTTTACAATCAAAACTGTGGCTGTGTTTTCATGTCTAGTCATATTGACTTGAGTTAAATATTGTTCAGATGTGAACTATTTAATTTCTCTTTTCATTTGTCTGTTCTGAACTTTTGTACCCTTTGCTATTGTGGTCATGAACTCTGTGAATTCAAATGCCTATGAATCATGACAAAGTGTCCCATGGGCTGCTGGTTTCATCTTGTGGGACAAAATAAATCCCAAAATTCATTTCCTACAGTGAATTATACAAATTCAAACTTGTTGTCAAATTCACAGATAAAATAAGACTACCATAAATTCTTATTTATCACTTCTCCTCTAATTTTCAAAACAATCTTTTCAGAATCATTATGCATGAAGTATATTTCCCACAAATACTCCAGAGCACATTCTCTTTCTGGATTTAACCATGCTGGGAAAGGTTTGGAATGCTTTACTTGTGACAGACTGTTTTATGAGGACAAAGCTGGAGAGGCTCATTACTGATAGTCTAGCCACTAGGTGGTGAATTACTTGGCCATGGCAACCCATTGAACAAAGAAAAATATAAGTGGTCCTCAGTCCTGTCTGCTTCTATAATGACAATCACAGAATGGTGGAAGATGACTATTAATTTATAAACTAAATATTTAAGTATAAACTGTACATATCTGTGGAAGATAACTGTTACAGATGAAGAAACTGAGGTAAACAGAGGTTAAGCAACTTGCCCAAGGTCACACAGTTGAGGTCAGATTGAATTCAGGTCTTCCTGACTCCAAGTCCAAGGATATATCTAGTTCACTGATTTATAAGGACAAAGATCAAAATCAGCTCCAAATTAGATGAAAAATTAAAAACAAAAAGATATGATACAAAACAAAACAACTCCAACCTAATCTTTTCATGCAACCTCTTTGCTGATGTTGTAAAATAGGAAAGAATTAACAGAACAGATATTAGCAGACTAGAATCTCATTTCCCATGGGAAGTTTTGATGAAAATTATTCATTGAGATAAGTAGGTCCAAAGAGCTCAGAACAGTTAGTCAGTAGTTGACCTCTTTGCCAAATGGAAAGGTCTTACAGCCAAGATCTTATAGCCAAGGTCAACACCTGTTTAGAATGTAAGTGCATTTGTTAAATCTCATGGAAGAAGGTGGTGTGAGATTATGAGCAGCATTGACTCATAAAACAGTGAGGAGCAGTGGAGGGGAAAACATTTCTAGAAAATTTGGCAAGAAATAAAATTAAGAAAAATCATCTTGAGAATATTTAAGGAGTAAAGTGGAAGGAATAAAACAAATGGAAAAGATCTGTCAAGATGTTGGTGACTCATCTCCATCAGTGCCTATGATCCTCCATATTTGAACTTCAACATCACAATCCCTGGTGAGCTGTTTGGGGAAATAGAAATGGCACTAAAGAAAATAAAGATGGTAAGAGCCACAGAACCAGGCCAACTATAAATAGAAGGAATCTGTGTTGTAATTAATTGATACAGTTTTGAAAGACAAGTTCTCAAGATATCAAATATTTTAGGGAAAAACAGATATTGCTAGTGATAACAAGAGGATCCAGAAAATAATATCTCAACCCATATGACCACTTTCTCATTGCTATGAAAATTTTAAGAGAATAATTTAAGCATGCTTCAAGAGCATTCTTGATCAAAGCATGAGAAGGGAAACGGAAGTTTTGCAAATGATATTAAATAGCAAGTAGTTTTCCATAGTCTGGGGTTGGTGAGAGTCTGGTTCATGCTGTCAGTATGATATATATGGATTATGTCAAAGTCCGCCAAGGTCAATAATCCCTTTCACTCTGGAAAGTGGCTCAGCAGTCAAACTTTGTCCTCCCTTCAGAATAAAAGTGACATCGTGTGTACACCAAGATGTCATTGTTTCTTCTTATTCAGCCATTTGCAGATCACAGTTGAATACGAGTGAGAAGTAACTCTCTTTGGCCCTCTGATTCATGGTTATTCAGATTCCAGTCTTTGTGTGGTCACATACTTAAACAAAACATGAAAAATCCACGGATAAAGACAACACAGCCTATTGTAGAGACAAGTCAAGAAGCATTTATGGGTATCAGGTACTACGTTAAGTGCTGTGGATACAAACAAAAGCAAAGACAGTCCTTGCTGTCAAGCATTTACAGTCTCAAAAGAGAGATGACCCACAAAGAACTGTGTCCAAATAAGCTATATGCAGGATAAATTGTAGATAATGAAAGAAGGAGGCATTAGCATTAAGGGGGATCTGAAAAGGCTTAAGATTCTAACTTGAACTTGAAGGAAGACAGGGAAGACTTGAGATGAAGGAGAGTATCCTGGTACTGCTATTGAAAAAGAACTATCAAGAAATTGAATGTGTCTTGTAGGAAATGTGAGGAACATCAAGGAAGCCAGTGTTACTGGATCACAGAGTCTGTGGAAGGGAACAAAGGGCAAGAACACTGGAAAGGTAGAAAGAGGCCAGGTTGTGAATGAATTTAAAAGAGGATTTCAAAATGGATTTAAACACTCAGAAAAAAACAAACAATGAGCTTAATGAGATCATGCATTCTCTACATATTCCTATCAGTTGTGTGATAGTACAGGTATTATTGGCTGAGGAAGATCACTTGTGGAAAGTCTGTATGTCCTACAGATACCTTTATAAAATATATCCTCAGTGGATGTGGAGATTATTCTAAGAAACATTTTGCAAAGGTAAGAAAGCATACAAATAGGTCAGTAGAGGTTGATGTTTTCTCACTTTTTTTTGTATTACTAAGGTTTCAAGTTTTTTTTTCATATCTTTGGTACATTTCTTTCTTTTAAATACTATGTGAATAAATCCATCAATATGTTCACAATTGTTTCACTCCCTACAGGTATCTTCTCTAACTCTAACACAGTCAAATCCAAATACTTTCCAATACATTCTCTTTAATGCCATTTTTACCTCCTCTACAAACGCACACATCAGGGAATGATTTTAAAGCATAAATTTCATGACTCTATTGTGTTTGATGATGAAAACAATTTGTTATAAAATTTTTTGCAGATCTTTTCTATATTCTATTTCTTTTTGTGTTTTCATTTTAATCTTTAAATATCCTTGAGGGCATTCTTATTACTTTGATCTCTTGCCAAGATTTCTCTAAACTGTTTTTTTCCCCTTTACTGTTTCTTTCTATCACATAAGGCGCTACTGTTCATTATCTTTCTACTTCACATAATTTTACAGATAAGTTTACATTCTAACCCACTGTTGTCCTTGGCCACTATCACTCTCTACTTGTCAAGGAAGTAGAGTTTTTGATGAATAGGCTTTCCTTGCTATGGTAATTGATTTGCATTTGTTCGAGACTTCTGGGTCATGCAACCAATAAGATGAAGGATTAGACAGTTTTCTTGATACTCTTGACCTCTCAAACTTTTCCAAAATAAGAATTACCAGCAATAGATGAAGCAATTTCAGCTATCTCCATGGTCTATGACACTAGAACCCTAATGAGGTAACAACTCAATGGACTAAGAACAGAGAAGGCTAATCCTTAATCCCTACAGTACTCATTCAGCACCCTTCTCCCCCACAGTCCAACACACTCTGGTAGGACTGTCTAAGCTGACCCACAGGCTTACAACAGTACTCAACTCTACCCACCTTCTCTTCTTGTGCAATAGAGAGAAATGGGGCAGGGTACAAGCATGAGTGCAGTGCTCTACCAGGCCTGAAGGGAAAGATTGGCATCCAGTGTGGTCAGTTCTGTCCTCCTAGAAGTCACTTAGAACAGAGATTAAGGTTAGTGAATAATGAAGTCATCAATATGGAAAAAGGCTGAGAAGGCTTTGAGTTCCAGCCCCTGGGGAAGATATCATCAAAGAGAAAAGAGTCAAGAAGTAAGCAATACAGATATATTTTGTAGATATTGTGGCTTGAGGTCCAGATGACTGCAATAAAGCAAATGTCACAATAAAGTAAGTCACATGAATTTATTTTTGTTTCCCAACACATATAAAAGATATGTTTATACTATATTGTAGTCTATTAAGTGTGTAATAGCATTAAGTTTAAAAAAGCAATTCACATACATTAAGTAAAAATACTTTATTGCTAAAAAAAATGCTATCGTCTGAGCCTTCAGTTGGTTGTAATCTTTTTGCTGGTGGAAGGTCTTGCTTCAAAGTTTATGGCTGCTGACTGATCAGGGTGGTGGGACTGAAGGTTAAGGTGACTGTGGTAATTTCTTAAAAGAAGACAACAATGAAGTTTGCTGCATTGATTGAGTCTTTCTTTCATGAAAGATTTCTCTATCACCTGTTTGATAGCATTTAACAGTAGAACTTCTTTCAAAATTGAAGTCAATCCTCTAAAACCCTGCTGCGGCTTTATTGACTAAGCTTTTGTAATAGTCTTCAATATTGTTGTGTCTCAGTGAATAGGGAGGCCTGAGAACAGAGAGAGAGATGGGGAATGGTGGGTTGACGGAGCAGTCAGAACACACACAACATTTATCGTTTCAGTTCATGTCTTATATGGGTAGGGTTTGTGGTGCCCCCAAACAATTAACAAAAGATGAGAAAAGTTAATGTTATAGAGAATGTAGAAAGACAACCACACTTCGGGCTGATTGAGATATTGGTCCAATCAGTTGGAAAGCAAATTAGAATTCTTCTAAAAGACTATCTAAAATGTCTGTAACCTGCCACCTGGTGAATTAAATATGATAAAAAAGTATATAACCCTTTGCAGGACACATACTTCTACAAGATCTAACAGGAAGTTCCTATAAACAACAAAATATTCCTGGCAGCAGAAGGTGGTAGCAAAGAACCAGAAACAAAGAAAATGTCGTTCAGTTAGGCAGTGACTAAAAAAATTGTGTTATGTGAATGTAATGGAGCATTGTTATACTGTAAGCAATTAAGAACTGTGTAATTTTAATGACTAAGCCTTTCCCCTCCAAATATGAGGACCTTCTTTGCAGACATGGAGAACTATGAGTATGAGACACTGCATATACCATCAGGCTTCATTGTTGCCAGTATTGGTTTTGCTAGGTTTTTTCCCTTCTCTTTCATTTTTATCTTTTGACATAGCTAACATTTGCAGAGTACATTGATGTTTGTGAAGCATTTTTATGTGTTATCTCATTTTATCCTTGCAGCAAACTGGGAGATAGAGTTTATTATTATCTTTATTTTACAGATGAGAAAGGTGAGAAACAGGTTAAGTGATTTGTCTCTGTTCCCTCATTTGGGAGTCAGCTTTGCTGGGGAAGCTGATGTCCCATTTATTGGTAAATTAGCACTTTACTGATAAATTTCTCATGCTCAGAATTTTGTGCCTTAGTTTATCTTATTTTAATCATAATAATACACCAATATATTTTTATGTATGCATATGTGTGTATATATGTATATATATGTGTGTGTGTGTATGCATGTATGTGTGTGTGTGTGTGTGTATGGAGGAGGGAACAGAGGGAGGGAGGAAGAATTTGTATATATGTGTATACACATATATAAGCATGTAAAATTTCATTTAATCTTCATAACAACCCCATGAAGTAGATTTAGTCAAGTCATTTATTCAGACAGTTGGATGGATAGCCTATAAAGCTAGTACAATAGAATATGTATCTTGGACAGATACATTTGAACAGTTGAATAATTAAAGGACAAACCAAATTGCAGATGAACAATTAAATGGTCCCAGCTTGATGGAACAATGGGTAGACCATTGATCTAGAGTCAGGAAGACCTGAATTCACATCCTCAGACACTTTTTGGCTATGTGAATGCGAGTAATTCACTTAACCTTTGTCTGTCTCAAATTCATTAACTATAAAATGGAAATAATAGTAGCACCTACCTCCCAGAGTTTTTGTAAGGATCAAATGGGATAATATTTCTAAAGTGTTTAATGTGACTGGTACATAAAAGGCTTCCTTGATCTCTCTCTCTCCTCTCCTCCCCTCCCCTCCCCCTTTCCCTTTCCCTTCCCCTTCTCCTTCCCCTTCTTTTCCCTTCCTTCCTTCCTTCCTTCCTTCTTAGAATTGAATATGAGAAAAATAATAGCCTGTATTCTTTTTTTTTTTTTTTTTTACTGAGGCAATTGGGGTTAAGTGACTTGCCTAGAGTCACACAACTAGTACTTGTGAAGTATCTGGTCTAAGGTCAGATTTGAACTCAGGTCCTTCTGACTCCAGAGCCAGTGCTCTAGCCACTGTGCCACCTAGCTTCCCCAATAGCCTGTATTCTGTTTTGGAAACTGCACAGTGCTTTCAATGAAAGCTTCTCTTGAAAATGAAACCTAACCTTGAATATAAATGTCTTCTTGGTGATTTTATACAGCTGTGAATCATGGAATACCACAGTCTCTGAGGAATCAAAATTCTGCTCTCTGAAAGGGATGCTTGGTGGGCATGGGTCAGCTATAGCACATTACTCTTAATGAATTGTGTTTAAGGAGTTTTACAAAAGATATCAGTTAAAAATGTAAAATGAGATTGGTCAGTCTTGTATTGAGAGAAATGGATAACTTAGGAACAGTTAGATTCTGTACTATTGTACATGTTGAGAATCTAGACAAAGATTTCAGAATGTTGGGTTGACCCCCAGTGGGGGGTTTATGGAAAACTATTCATGAGGAGGTACTGATGGAATGTTGCTAGAGGGATTATCTGCATTGCTGAGGTTTATTTAAATATTCTAGAGAAGTGAATTTCCTATACAATGCTTTAGGGAAATATTGTTTAAGTAGAAGTATATATTTTGTATTAAATAAATATTGAGAGTTTTGTCTACCTATACAAACAGTTTGGCTGTTTTTGATTAACTTGAGCAATCAGGTCAGTGCGTTTTTGGTCCCTGATCAATCACTCTTCCCTCCCCACCTATTGACAGTAGAGTATGTTACAATAACTAATGATGGGAAAAAATAAAATTTTCAACATCAAGATATTCAATATTCAGCTATTCAAAATATATTCTGTATGATTTTAGTGTTTCATGTGGCCATGAAAAGCATAACAAGTTGAATATAGTGTTTGAAGAGATGTGCTCAATTATAAAATAAATGTTCCTTTGCAGGTAGCTAATTGTGGTTGGATTTCTAGTTTATTTTCCACTTGTGCTATATGCCTAGCTACTCTCAAAACTAACCTATAATAGGTTATGGAGTATTCTTTCAATTTGTATTCCATCTACCCAGAGGTGACACAAATGAGGGGCTTCTCCTGAATCAGTAGGAACCTCCCAATTAAATAGAGTGATCCTGGGTCATAATACAATTTTGCTATTTTGGAACTAATAGCATTGCTAGCGATCTGAGTCATCAAGATTGTCTCAAAGTGTCCATTTTAATGATAAAGTCAAAGTAGAATGGAATGAAAAAATAGTTATTAAGCACTTATTATGTGCCAAGTACTGTAGCAACTCTACTACTGTGGTTTATTAGGTCATACAGCGAAATTAGCAGGTCTCCTTCTCCCCCTCTTCCACCTTTTGCCTCTCATTTCATTGGAGGAAGAAAGGGAAATGAAAAAGCATTTATTAAGCACCTACTATGTGTCAGGAACTTTGCTAAACACTTTGCTAATATTATCTCATTTGATAAAGAGGTTGGCATCATTAAAATGTTAATGGCATTCTAGTTTTCCAGTGCACTTGCAATACAAAATGTACAAATAAAAATAAAATATCACCCAACAATGAACTGATATGTAGCTTATGATGCATTTTAAATTGTTTTCATTTTATTTGATTTTGTTTCTGTTTACTCTTCTAGTAACAAAATCTTTATTCCTGTATTAAATATAAGAAATGAGATTTAAGATAACAAAGGAGTACAATAATAGCACTAACTACATATCACTGTCATGAAACTATCTAAAACTAGCTTGGGGGCAGCTAGGTGGCACAGCCCATAGAGCACCAGCTCTGAAGTCAGGAGGACCTGAGTTCAAATCCATCCTCAGACCAAACACTTGACACTTACTAGCTATGTGACTCTGGGCAAGTCACTTAACCCCAACTGCCTAAACAAACAAAAAAACTAGCTTAGCATTTATTTCATTTCCAAACCAGTATCATTTCTATAATACAGTGCCAGGTAAGATTCTAAATGTTTTTGTCAATTTAAAAATCAAAACACAGAGAAAAAAGTAGCATTATTCCCCTTAGTCTATCCAGTCCGATCTTGAAAATCCAATAGCTACTCCCGATTTGTTGTTGTTGTTGTTCAGTCATTTCAGTTGCGTCTGACTCTTTGTGACCCCATTTAGGGTTTTCTTGGCAAAGATACTGGAGTGGTCTGCCATTTTCTTCTCTAGCTCATTTTACAGATGAGGAAAATGAGGCAAACAGGGTTAAGTGACCTGCCCAGGGTCACATAGCTAGTAAGTATCTGAGGCCAAATTTGAACAAGTCTTCCTGACTTTAGGCCAGGCGCTCTATCCATTGCTCACCTAGCTGCCTGCTCTAAATTTATTGCTTCCTCAATTATGTGCTGTCAGGGTCCCCATGCCAAGCCCAACCTTCTCTTTTCACTCTATTTTTTTTTATTTTATTTTATTTTTTCCTATTAGGAGACCCTGTTTTCCAGAGCTAAGGCCCAGTGAACAAGCTATGCCCTGAGTTTGGCATAACAACAATTCTTTGTGCTCACCTTCTAGATGAACTCTGCTGCAATTAAATCACGGAATTGATAGTCCCTGAGCTTGGGCAAGCACCAACAGGCCTAGACACGAAGCCCTGCTATGAATGGACTTTTTGTCACTAGACAACCTTGCTTCACTCTTGCTGTTGTGTCTCACCACTGTTGCTACACTATTACACTGTTTGATTCTTTGTCTAGCCACAAATATATAAATCAAGATTTAGCCCCACTGCTTTGGGTCTCCTACTAGAGGAGGCCCCCGACACATATGGCTAATTTCTCTTCCCCAATAGAATAAATAAAGCTTTTTGCATATAATCTGTGTGAGGTCTTTGGTATTTTTGAAGTTAACAGCCATTGCAAAATCTTTGTGACTCCTTAGTCATATTTTTAAAAATTTTCTCCTCTTTATTTATTTATTTTTAGTTTTCAACATTTACTTCCATAAGATTCTGCATTCCAAAATTTCTAACCATCCCTCCCCTCCCACCACCCCCTGATGGCCTGCTTTCTGATTTCCCCTTCAGTATGTCTGTTCTCCCTTCTATTAACCTCTCCCACCTTCTCTTATCCCCTTCCCTTTCTGCTTTCCTGTAGGGTAAGATAGATTTCTATACCCCTTTGCCTGTGTATCTTATTTCCCAGATGCATGCAGAAACAATTTCTAACATTCGTTTCTAAAACTTTGAGTTCCAAATTCTCTCCCCTCCAACTCCCCTCCCAGCGCCCTACTGACACTGGACCATGGGCTTCAATTTTGGTCATCAACATGAAAAAATACATCTGCCTGTGCCCACACAGTCTTAGATTTCATGTTGCCAGAGGATGGAAAGTGAGGCTATGCATTTTCCTTTGGGCCAGGCCCAGTGAGTTACCTTGTGTCACTTGAGATAATTTTCTTGATACCAGGTGGCTACAGCATAGAGGGAAACCCAACTGAGTGGGAAGCAGGAGACCTGAGTTATAATCCTGGCTCTGCCATTTATTCCCTGTGCTTTACTTTTCTGGACTTTATTTTCCTCATTAGTAAAAAAAAATATTGGATTTGATAAGCTCTAATGTCCCTTCTAGCTGTCAAATCCTGCATGATACTAAGGACAAAAATATCTCGCTGATCAAAAGTAACAGATGCTGCCTATGATAGTAAAGACAGTCCCAGTAAGTATTTAAACCTCTTCATTTCCTCTATTGCTTTGTGTTATACTGAAGGTCAACTAGGACGCATCATAAACTAGAGATAATAGAAATACAGAAAACAGGTTAGCAAAAAGAAAAAAAAATACACAGCTTGAAATCACTTACTATCAAATAGACATAACCTTCCTTCAGGTCTTTATGCCAACTTTTGAGAAATAAAATTTTTCATACAAATCATGTCATTTGCTTTATTAGGATGAGAGAGTAAAAGGAAACAAGGTGCATCAGGAAGAACAGCTTTAAGAAAGTAATCATAATGCTTTAAGAATCTTTAATAACAATGAAATACAGAAAAAAAGGAGGATGTAAGCGAAAGGATACAGTGTACAGACACTATCTTCAACAGGGGTGGGGAACCTGCAGCCTTGAGGCCACATGTGGCCCTCTAGGTCCTCAAGTGCAGCTCTTTCACTAAATCCAAACTGGATTCAGGATTCACTTGAGGACCTAGAGGGCCACGTGTGGCCTTGTGGCCACAGGTTCCCCACCCCTCTCCTAAGATCTTAGGATTGAGAGACGGAAGATATTTTGCTAGTCATTTTCTCCAACTATCCTGTTTTATAGATAAGGAAACTGAGGACTCATAAAGTTAAATTACTTATTTAAGTCCACACAGAGAGTAAGTAGCATGTGGAGATTATTAGATGCAGCACATCACAACTTTGTCATAACTTCCCCTAGGTATTGTAGTGAATTTAGATAAGACAATAGACTTTGAATAAATTCAATCTCACCAGATGTACACATAGGCTAGAGGTGAGGGTTTTTGTTTTTTATTTTTTTTACAGGTTGGCCAGGGGAGAACCTACAGGTTTCCTATATTAAGCTTAATTCTTCACTTATTCTATGTTTCCTAAACTATCATTCACCCTCAGAACCAACTGGGGCTCCAGACCCCAAGACGTGCATAAAAGTGCCAAGTTCCTGTACCTGAACACTCACAGATCAATTACATTTTATGTATGTGTGCTTGAAAAAATACAAAGATACACACAATGACTCACACTCTTTTAAGCTTCTACACAATCATATCACTCACCAATCACTTTCCCTCTCATTCTCACACTATAGTATTCTACTCTTGTTCTCCACACACACATCATAACTTTTACAAGCTTTGTCACAAACTCCCAGATCTGGGTTCTCTAATAACAACTATTCTACTGGTTGACAGCCTCAGGAGAATTTCCTGACAACTCCCTTATAGCCTAGGGGGCAATCAATACTTAGAAATAACATCAAGCCCTCTTTTACTGCTGTGCACAATTGCTCCTCCTTCAGAGTCCATCACTCATCCCCAGATAGGCTAGATGCAAGATGGTGGTATGGGGGAGAGTTGCTGCTGCTCCTGGGGACATTGGGATTACTTGACAAATAGTGGAAATTGACCTTGGTGAGGAAAGTGGGCCCATTCTCTATGGTGATGGTTGGGCAACCCAAACTAGAAGCAGGGTAAGTGTTCTGGGGGGCACTGCTATACCCAAGACTTTTGGGTTCAAAGTTCTGGGCTGTCACCATCAAGATCTGAGGGAGGTGGTTGTGGTCTGATTTGTCTGACAAATGCTTCCTCCTGTCTCTAGTGCACGGTGGTCATAGTCTTTAGTAGGAGATCATGTACTACTACTACTACTACTACTAGTACTACTACTACTGCTACTATTACTACTACTGCTCCCACTGCTGCTGCTTCTACTACTACTACTACTACTACTACTGCTACTACTAACACTACCACCGCCACTTCTGCCATTTATAAAATAGTGCTTTACGGTTTGTGAAGTACTTTACAGAGGTTACCTCATTTTATCCTTATAACCATCCTGTGAACTATTATTATCACTCTTTTACAAATGAGGAAACTAAGTCAAAGAGGGTTTAAGTGATTTGCCATAGCTAATTAGTCTGAGGAAGGATTTGAACTCATCTCTTTCTGACTCCAAATCCTTCACTGTATCCATTGTACCACTTAGCTGCCTAAAAAAGCATTGAGAGGATACAATTGGTTGTACATGAAAGAACTATTTATGATTAAAGAAATCACAAAACCTTGAAGTATTGAAGTATCCACATATACACAAAATTAAACATTTGTAGAAACACTCATACCGAGAACAATCATGTACAAAATGCTATTAAATATAAAAATTAATAGATTGTTTATTTTTCATCATTCATAAATGATCTCTTCAGAACTCTTTTCTAAAAAAGATTTTTTCTTGATGTGTCAGTCACTAGCTTTGTGGTCAATGTGGATGATAGTTAACTCAGGCCATTAGTTTTTATCATCATGTGTTAGTATTTATGAGCCTATAAGATGTGATTTGAGGAACCATAAATCCTGGTCCTTTCAAAGGTGTTTTTCAACTAAATATCTGTCTTGAAAAGTTCATCATCCACATCATACCCCCTAACTTTTGGTATTCCATAAAGTTTATCTTAGGCCTTCTTTTCATCTTCCTCTATATTCTTTGTAACCATGTTATATATATCAAGTCCCAACCTCTCCCTTGAGCTTCAGCCATATATCACCAATTGACTATTGGACATTTCAGACTGGATATCCTAGAGACATCTTAAGGTCAACATGTTTAAAACTGAACTCATCTTTCCCCTTAAACACTTTCTTTCTTCTAAACTCCCCTATTTCTATCAAAGCTACTACCATTTTTCATGTCTCCTAGGTTTGTAATCTTGGCATTACTCTAGACCTCTCATTCTCTCTTCTTCTACATATCTAATTAGTTGCCAATCTTGCTATATCTATTCTTACAAAATTTCTTTCGTCTGACCCCTTCTCTCCACTCACACAGCTACCACCTTGGTTCCTGCCTTCATCACCTTTTACCTACATACAGTTATCCCTTCCACATCATGGGGGTTAGGGTCATGGCACCTCCTCGATATGGAAAATCTGTGTAAATTATTTTGGGCCTCCATCTGTACCAAGGAAGGTCTGCATTTTTTCTTTGTCTTTTATGGGGTGTTTACAGTACTTTATTACAAACTTTAGGTTAAGTATTTGATCATAGGCTTTGTGTCAGAGTGTTGTCTTCAGTCTCTGCAAAACTCCCCCAGAATACCCATTTAATTTCTTATGGAAAAGCAAAAGACAAGCAGCCATCTTTATGATTTTTGCTTAGGCTATGGAAATTAAAGATAAGATATAAAAGAGTTTATCCTATGTTTACACAACATGTAATCTGTAGGAAAGTACAGTAAAATGCGACTAAATGCAAGTAAAAAAAGTAATTTATTCAGATGCTGACTATCTTCACTTAGACAAGCCAGGGGCTAAAGAATTTTGTGACAAGGGAATATATTAAAAAGTAGCAAGCAATAGGTTACTGGAGGAAGTGATTAACTCTATTTCCCCACTATTCTTATATCAGACAGCAAAAATTAATTTTGTATTGGAGAAGAGCAGAGAGTATTGGAACAAACAGTAAACCTCTTAAATGCCCTTTCAGTGCCATGATTCAATCATGATAAGGAGAGATCAAACAAAATCCAAGCATAAACTTGGAGGGGGTACTTTCAATACATCTTATTCTTTTAAACTATTTTTTTTGCTCCTTTTGTGAGCAGAACAAGGAAACATTGGGTGGAAGTTGCCAAGGCAGATTTCATCTCTATGTAGAGAAAAAAAATTTCCCCAAGTAAGAATTAATGGAATGGGTACCCTCTCATTGGAGATCTTTAGGGTAAACTGGATGGTCATGTTTTGAGGTATTTTGGAGGGAATTTCTGCTGAGGTCTAAGTCTAATGCCATGACTTCAGAGGTTCCTTACAATTTTCACAATCTGTAAATGTTTTCTATTTTTAAGAGAATGCATAATCACTCTTTTTTTTAAACAGTACAGAAATATGATGAATTACTTTCAAGGAAAAAAGATATATCATTTTTCATATCAAGTCCCTAACTGGATTTCCACATAATTTATATGGTGTAAATTTACATTAAGTTTTTTTGTGGTTAAACATATTTTAGTTTGAGATAAATGACTCTTTATAAGTCTTTTTAGAGAAAAGATATTTCATTTTTCCTTCAAGTACTACCTCCTCCCCACTTCAATTTCTTATGGCACCTTTCTGACAGTTTCATTATTTGTCTAAGAGAAGAAATTAAATTTGAAATAAATATCATTTTTACAACTTAGTGGTGTCACTAATAATCCACATAATGTACCAATCAGTATCTAGACTAATGGGATATAGAGGATTCACACCTTTTTTATTCAGTTACTTAGGATTAGATCTAATCAAGGTGGTGAATTGATCTTTGGATTTTTCCATCTTCATTAAATAATCCACGTAATATTTAATATAGAGGTATATTATGGCAGAGATAATGCTTTTGTAAATAATGCAGTAGGCTGTCAGATATTATGAAGCCGCTAGCCTTTGAGCTCTTAAAAATTAACCACCACCAAACACCACAGCTAATCCTATGTACTTTTATAATTCATTCTCCAATGGTTTTTTTTTTTGCTATTACTGTTACTTTTCATCATATTTCTTTAGCTACTTTGAAATCATTTTGGCTGAGATCATCATTTGTGATATTTCTGCTCACAGTATGATAGATAATAGGATAATAAGAGATAACAAGCAATAGATAATAGGAGGGATATATGGGGTGTTTAGGGAGGACTAGCACCTCTGGTGTGAGGGCTTGCTGTGTCCTTTTTAGGTCTGCTCATCCACCTTTGGTGTCTACCTGGAACTCAACTCTCACCTATGGCTCCAAGAAGCTGTAGCATGCACAGTAGCCACATCCTGGTAGACTTTCTTGGCAAATGGGTTAAATCAAGTTCAGTGTAACCAATGGGTCTCAAATCCATCAGTGAGTTGGGAGTGAGTGTCTAAGCCAAACATGTGAAGACTTCTCCTAGCAGAATGGGCTAATGAGAACAACTTGTTCCAATGGCCATGAAGGGGCCTGAAGCAGGAGCTATTGGTCAGACATTGAAGACACCAAGGTCATCCACTGTTTTCTAGAACATCACCAGTTGTCCTGATTTTTGTCTTATCACTGGACTTCAATGACTGGAAGAGATAGTGTGCAATTCAACCTCACTTTTAATCCAATTCATGCACAACTGAAGACATCACCCCATGATATCATTGGTTCTCTTAAAAAAATGGAGGACAAACAACAAGATAATAAGACTATAGAATAATACATTTAGAACATAACAGTACTTTAGACATCATTTAATACAAGGACTTTGCTTTATGGATGAGGTAACTGAAGCCAAGAGAAGGTAAGGTATTTTCCTATGTTAACACCCAAAAAAATGGCAGGTGGAATTTTTACCCAAATCTTATGACTCCAAATCCAAGTCTTCCCACTGTAATTAGGAGAACCAGGTTCTAGGATCAGTTCTGCCACTTACCAACTATATGAGCTTAACCACTCTAAACTCACTTTCCTCATTTGCATAACAAAACAGTAGTATTTGATACCATCCTAGATGGTATAGTGGATAAAGTACTGTACTTGAAGTCAGAAAGTTTTATTATCTTGTCCTGCACACTTACTAATTATGTGACTCTGAGGAAATAACTTTATTCCTTTCGGACTTAGTTTCCTCATTTGCAATAGGTTAGTTGTGGGGGATAACATGAGATAACATGTGAAAACTTTACAAACCTTAAAGTGTTATATGAATGCTAGCTATTGGTATTTCTAAAGTTCTTTCCCTCTGAAATACTAGGAGCTCCAGGATTCTCTGAGGTATAAGCTTAGAAGTAAATCTTCTCAAGGCTTCCCTGCGCTCCGAGTAGGCACTTGAACCTCATGGATGACAATGGGAGTTCATCACCTCTAAAGAGAGCAGAGAATAGTCTTGATAATATTTGCTTTTTGAATTAGAAAATATTCAATTTATAATGCAGAAAAAAGGGGTAGTAGGTCTATCAAGTTTATTTCTAAAAACTTTTTTCAATAATAATGCTATTATTTTAAGCACCTCTATTGGCTATTAATCAGATTGAATTTCTTGCTGATCATTACATTAAAAAAATAAAAATATATGAACAAATATTCAGCTTCTATTAACTGAAGTGGGAGGACATATTTTTTCCAAAGAACAAAATTTTGATGAACAACCTAAGATGTCAATCAGGTCAATGTGATACATGCTGAAAAGAAAATATCAACATGCCCCCATTTTTTTCATCATGAACCTAGGAATCCCCTGATTTAAAGTATTATTGTCTCAGCTTCTTTTTAACTGCAACAAAATGCCATGAATTCAGAGAATGTTAAATGGCCAAAAACTGACTGGATAAATCTGGTTTGAAACCAACACTTTATCCTGAAAATTTGCCCTATGATCCTAAGTGAAAGATTAAAGTAATTACTCTGAGGATGCTTTGCAAGATCTCATATAAAAGAAACACGGCTAACGGGTTGACTTTAAAAAAAAAAGAAGAGAAATTAAGTCCCATCTAAATTATTAGTGGAAGAGACCATTCCATATGGAAAAATAAGATCCAGATATAAATTTGCTTTTTAATGTCTAGAGGGACATAAATAGGGACAAAAAAAGAGTACAGTTAGCGAAAGCGTAAAGATATAAAAGAGAATTCGTCTCCAGTCATGTGGGCGAAGTGACACAGTGTATACAGACAGCTCTGAAGGTTGGGATGTGCTAGTTCCACACCAATATGTTCTATATGCATCTGATCTTCTGGAGTTATGAAATACCTGGGAGACAAAATAATAGATATTTTAAAATATGAAACATAATTAAGAAAAGCATTTGGGGAACTAAGGAGGGTTTTTTTTTGTTTAATATTCCTGCCTTTCATCAATTGTGATTTTTCTGAAGGTTTAAAAATAGGCTTTAGGGTCATATTGATGAGATGAGGAAGAAAGAATTTTCAAATAGGACTGTTCACTCTACCTTATGTATAGCCATATGTCTAATTTTCCACATGAATTTTCTATGCACATATATATATACATATACATATACACACATATGTATGTGTATCATTTATATACATATATATAATTTATCTAAATAATTTTATTCTTTGTACTTGTATTCCCTCTCAAAAGGAAAATGCAGGAGTTGTTTGGGTGACATTTATGTATATACATGTATATATGTATATATGTACATATATGATTACATCATATGTGTCTGTGTGCACATGTGTTTAGGGGTGTGTGTGTGTATATTTATATACCTATAAATATGCATATTACCCAATTGAATATACATAGGTACATAAATATCACCCAATCATCCCTATCATTTTCCTATTAAGGGTAATCATAGAAGGTAAGGCCTCTTTATGTTAGAGATTTATTTAGTCTGTAATTAACTAACTTAACTTTGTATTTCTTTACCTGGCTTCTTCCTCAAGGTAACTTCATTCTTGCAATGATCTTTTTCATGATCTGATTAACGCTGTGTCTAAGTGACACCGAAACAACCATTTGGTTCAGTCAATTTATGAGATGGCTATTTCAGATTTCTTTTACAAAATGCCAAAACAAGTAGTCAAGCTAGTTACTCATTTCAAAGGGGAGAAAAAAAATTTATTTGACTGAACTGTTAAAGCTCTAAATAAAATGATCATTTCAGTAGTTCCAGGAAGACAATACAATCTAAGCTTCAGTTAGTTGATTTACTCAGAATCTTTGACTCATTTTTTTCCAATTAAATAGTGTTTTCCCATCAACACCTGACATGCCAGGAAAGGCTAAACATTTGAATTCATACTCAATTCTAGCTTCTCTTAGAAGTCTTATTTATGAATGCATTTTATGAATCATAAAAAATAAATGAAAATGGCCATTGGAAAAAAATTGTCATTCTGGTAAAAATTCAGATTTTTTGCAATTAAGACATGTCTACAATTTCCTTTCTGCTAAGGCAGAATTAAAAAAAAACATGCAATATCCTAATTGAGAAACACTAATGATAACCACTTAGAGATTTGTCTAGACTTATAGAAGAAACCTATTATGGAAAGTGCCTCGAAATACATTTAAATGTCTCTCTTTTGTTTAAGCAGAAGGATATAATTAAATGAAATATTTGAAAAGTGTAAATATGCTCTGATTAGAGTACTCATTGTTCTCTATTTCAATAATGTGGGAAGATATAACATCCCAAGGGAAGGGAAAAAAATTCCCCTAATGCTTTTGTCAGCATTAGCTTTCTCTAATATCTGCGTTAAAGACACCAGCTAAAACATCAATTCCAGCTTCTCATAAAACTTACAGAAGTAGAAAAGAACAATTATTTTTAGAATGAGAAACAAATTTCAAACAACAGAATATATATGAATATTTACATTTGGTGATATTTATGAATATATGAATACATATGTATACACATACATAACTGTAAATATGTGCATGAAAATGCAAGTGTCAATTGGGTGATATTGACTTATATATTATATTACACATATTACACAATCACATATAAGTATGTACACAAATATCAACCAATTGTTCCTAACATTTCCCTTTTGAGAGTTGTCATAGGTGAGGTCCTTCTCAATTGGAGATTTATTTAGTTATAATTAACAAACTTAATTTAGAGCCAAAGAATTTTTACTTATAATACAACATTTAATATACTTGTGTCAACCATCCCACTCTGTATATGACAGTAACCAAATATATACACCGTCCAATCATACACACTCATGCATATGTACATGGATACATATGTACATATGTATGCATGCATGTGTTTGTGTGTTTTGAGTTTTCCTGTAACTTAGAATTTATTGGGAAAGGAGTACAATTTGGAGATATTTTCTATAGGAACCCTCGACACTATATTGATAATGCTACCTGCTCTGAGTATATTTAAATTTCCTCAAAGGTCCATGTTTCCTGTATGCTTAATGCAATCTTGGTTTTCAGGTTCTGCTTCATGAGATTCTCCCCTTCGAGAATCCTTACCCTCCTGGGGCTAAGATCAGAGACTTAGCAGGGGGACCTTTGACCCAGGACTTAATTCCAAATTTTAATCTAACAGGAGCTATGATATAAGAAGTCATAATATTTTAGCTAATTCTGATGAAAAAAAATTAACAAAATTGAGTTGAAATAATCAACTTTTTGTTAGTGGGCTTCTGTAGAGAAACCAAACATACTTGAAACTAAGGGGCACTAACAAGATTAACTCCACTTGATATGTTCTGTGACCTTTAGCAAATGACTTAACTTCTCTTTTCATTTCCTTATCTATAAAATGAGGGTAGCTACCAGCTTCAAGGGTTGGCAACAGCAATAACTAATAAAAAGTATTCTAAATCACTTCTTCATGAACTTATAAAGTGCTTTATAAAAGCTTGCTAATAAATTTAATTTTAATCCATATGCAGAGACCCAAATGAAATGAAAAGATTTCAAATTACTGCAAATGGCAGTCTGTAATGAGGACTAATCACAGAAGCAGTGGCTACATTCATTCTCATAGTATCTACATTCTGCTTAAGCTGGGACAAGAGATTTAAAACCTCATCAGTCAGAGATATAAAAGACATGGAGTCATTTCCACCCCACTTCTCAAGGCCAGTATGGCATTATTTTACCACATTCTTTATTTAATCATCTAACCATTCATGTCAAGGATCAAGGATTTTAGGAGCTTTGCGAGCATTTTCTCCAGGCTAATGAACTTCATGGTTTGCAGCTTCAGAACAAACAGAAATCGTGAGAATTAAAACAAGTTTCTCTCTCTCTCTCTCTTTCTCTGTCTCATTCTCTTCTCTCTTTCTCTCTCCCTTTCTCTCTGTCATAGATGCATGAACTTATGAAGATAGCAGCTGGCAATGATAGTGCTGGCCCTGTCCTGGATAGTCTGGTAAAGACTATGGATGCCTTCTTAGAATAATGATTTTAAATATTATATACATAAAATATTTTATATATTTTATATAATACACTATGATATATTTCTATAATATATACATTTTCTATAATACAATAAAACATTTACATATAAATTAAAGAAATAGGATTACACAAGAAACCAGTTATGTCAAAATAGTTACCAGAATATTAAAAAAAATAACTTCCTGGGTCCCTGCTTTTTTCACTTGGTGATCTTATTAGTTGTCATAATTTCCAGTGGTTTAAATTACTTTCTCAAGCTATATTTTCAGTCCTAGGCTCTATCCTGAATTCTAGTTCCATACTACTAACTGCCAATTGGTCATTTCAAACTTAACATGCCCAGAAGAGAATTCATAATCTTTCCCCCCCAAAATCCATTCCTTTTCCATATTTCTGTGAAGGATACAAAACCTTTATGTTATCCTCAACTCTCAACTCTTTACTCTCGTTCACTCCCACAAATCTACTTAGTTGCCAAATCTTATCATTTTTACCTCCAAATTATCTTAAACATATGATTCCCCCTAATCAAATGACCGCTACTCTAGTCTGGGTCCTCATCACTATACTCCAGGACTTTTACAATAGACTCACTGTTTCAACACCTCATTTCTCCCTACTTCCCTTTACCTACAACACAGCTGCCAAAGTGAATTTCCTAAAGGGAAGGTTTGTTTATGTCTCTATTCTAATCTGTAAATTCCAGTGGCTCCCTATTGCTTCTAGGATAGAACTTCTTAACCTGGGGTCCATGTACCTCCAAAAGTTTCATGGATAGAATTCAGGGAGTCCCTGAACTTAGATGGGAAGAAAATACATCTTTATTTTTTCTGACTTTTGTTTTCCTTTGTAATTTTATTTATTTTATGCATTGAAAAGCATATTTAGGGGCCCAAAGGCTTCATTAGATTTCTAAAGGACCTATGATATAAAAATAAGTTAAGAATCCCTGCTTTAGGAAAAAATAGAAACTTCTTTATATGGCACTTAAAGACTTTCACAACCTCACTCCAACCAATCTTTGAAGCCTAATTATGTAATGTACTGGGAGAAGGAGAAAGGGAGAGTTAGAATGGGGTAAATTATCTCTCATAAAAGAGGCAAGAAAAAGTTTTTTACAGTGGAGAGGAGGTGGTGGGGAGGTAAGAAGGAATGAGTAAATTTTACTCTCCTCAGATTTGGCTTAAGGAAGGAATAACATACATACTCAATTGTGTATGGAACTCTATCTTACCCTAGAGGAAAGTAGTGGGGAAAGGGATAAGAGAAGGAGGGATGATAGAAAGGAAGGCAGATTAGGGGGAGGGAGTGATAAGAAGCAAACACTTTTGAGGAGGGACAGGGACAAAGGAAATAATAGAATAAATAGGGGTGGGATAGGATGAAGGGAAAAACAGTTAGTCTTTCACAACATGACTATTATGGAAGTGTTTTACATGACTCCACATGTATAACCTATATCAGATTGCTTGCCTTCTCAATGAGGGTGGCAAGGAAGGAAAGGAGAGAATTTGGAACTCAAAGTTTTAAAAATGAATGTTAAAAATTGTTTATACATGCAACTGGAAAATAAGATACACAGGCAAAGGGGTATGTAAATCTATCTTACTCTTCAGGAAAATAGAAGGGGAAGGGCATAAGAGAAGGGGGATGATAGAAGGGAGAGCAAATTAAGGGCAGGAGTAATCAGAATGCGCACCATCTTGGGGGAAGGGAGAGATAGGGAGAAAATTTGGAACTCAAAGTCTTGTGGAAGTGAAGGTTGAAAACTAAAAATAAATAAATAAATTGAAAAAAATATGTATTACCCTCCCTTTCCTACTCTCTCTAGTCTAGTCATACTAGCTTACTTGGTGTACCACACATGTGATAATCTATCTTACATCTTCATGACTCCTCATCTCTGCTTCTTAGAATCTCTTGTTTCCCTTAAATCTCTTCTCTAGTATTAGTCCCATGAAACCTTTTCTGATTCCACTAACTACTAGTGCCTTCCTTCCCATATTACCTTGTTTTTGTCTCACGCATGCACATACCACACACATATACACACGTACTCAATATATATACACATATGGAATGGATGTCTTTTTATCCCTCTTTTTTTCCTTCTTTCTCCTCTTTCCTTAGCCAAGTCACTTAACCTCTTAGTGCTCTAAGAAATTCTCTGAGTATAAAATGCAAAGAAAGTGGAGACTTGTATTGGTAGAGGGAGTTTTTTTTTTTTGAGTTTGTGTTTTTACCTTGGTATTCTCAATACCTATGAAAATGTAAGTCCAATCCCCTCTTTGGATTTCAAATCCCTAACCAGACTTTAAGTCTCTTAAAGAAACCAATTCCATTTTATCCTTTTTATGCTCCCAGTGCTTACCATACTATTCTACATTTATTTTCAATATATTTGCAAATAAGAATAATGATGAATATTATTGGAAAACTAGTTAAAACCAGAGTCATTGAAGATCAGAGGGAAGTGCCAGGGGTTAGAAGGGTGAGTACAGAGATGCTGAAAGGGAAGATAGTAAGGTATCAAAGATTAGCTTTATCTGCTTCACAATTTTGCCTAGAGCAGGTTCTTCTGAGAGTCCTCAGGAAAACACACACACGCACACACACACACACACACAACAACAACAACAACAGGGGAATAGAGAATACATGGATTCCCATGTGACAGCATGTAGTTTGGAAAAAAATGAATTCAGTTACTGATTTCAGATTTCACTAATCTCTCATTCCTGCATCTTTGTACACTCTCCACTCTCATGAGATTGCAATTCTATAATACTAGTATGGAAACAACAATATAAATATATCTGGGCACAAAGTAAAAAATACATTTAGTGGGGCAGCTAGGTGGCACAGTGAATAGATCACCGGCCCTGGAGTCAGGAGGACCTGAGTTCAAATCCGACCTCAGACACTTGACACTTACTAGCTGTGTGACCCAGGGAAAGTCACTTAACCCCATTGCCTAGCCTCCCTGCAAATATATTTAGAATCAATATTTACCTATGAAGTATCTTGACAATATAGAGAGAAAGAGAAAAGAATTTTGGATCTGACTCCTTAGTCATTAAATTATATTTGTTTTTAAAGAATAGAAATGATTAAGTAAATTAGATGACTTAGCTGGCTGTAAGCCATGAATAGAAATGCACTTTACCTGTTTCATGATTTCTGGAGTTTCCATCAAGACCTCCAAAAAATTCAAAATATGATGCCATTTGCAAGAAAAAATGCAGAAAACAGGATAACATATCAAAGTTTGAAGTACAGAATTAATTGCAAACTAAAGAATGGAGTAGACAAAGAGGGAACAGTGGTAGGGACTGAAATTCATTTAGTTGAGAAAAAGCAGAATATGTCATGATGGCCGACCTTAAGAGGGAGACAGAGTCTTAGCAAGCTGATGGAGTTGCTAGCCCACATAGGTATCATTTTGTTAGTGTTTTTATTCACTAATAAAAAGGAATCCATAAGAGAAGTTTCTGAAAACAGGACTCCTGTGAGTTTTCACCTACCTTTATTTTTCTCACTGTCATGGGGATTCTGAAATGAAAATGCCTTTTAGTTTAGTTTCTATAGGTGGCTGGCTTTAGGGGACATTGGAGAATGACAGAATATGTGCTTTCTTTAGGCCAGCAATCTCCTCACAGTCAATCTGATAACCAAATAGATGTCTAAGGCAATTTGAAATCTTTCAGAGTTTGAGAGCAGAAAAAGATGACAGACCAATCTAAAGCCTAGACTTCCTTGTTTAAATGAGTATCTATGTTCTGCTATTTTCTGTTCACTGAGATTTTTCAGATGACTCTGTTGTTAAATAGCCCCGACAATTTCCCCTAAAACAATTCTTCGCTTATGTTTCAAATCTTAGCCCTGTTCTTGGTTGAAGAATGGATCATGAAAAAAAAAAGAATGGATCATGACATCATCCTTTGCTAGGAATTTCTAAATGAATGACACTGATAGGCAGCAAATAATTTCTTAGTCAAGTTTACCAGAGAATATATACATAGAGAGAATTATACAGGCCAGAATATGAAAAAAAAACTGAAATCTATAGAACTTTATCACCCCAAAAGACCCTGAAAACAAGGAATCCAAGATTTTTTCAGGAGTAGATAGAACTCTGGATTTGTAGTCAAAAGGATCTAAGTTTGAATCCCACCTCAGTAACTAGCTGTATGACCTTGGGCAGGTCATTTAACATCTCAGCCTTGGTTTCCTCATTTGTAAAATAAGGACACTAATTTCATTTATCTCGCAGAGTTGTGAAAATAAAATGAGATACTGTTTGTAAAGTGATTTGCAAAACTTAAGGCCTTAACCTTAGCTATTGTTGTTTATCATCATCTCTGAAATGATCACCATTTCCATAATTTCCAGCTTCTTCATGAAAGTCTTAATTAACAGACTTAAGACAATTTCTAATTCATGGAATTGGAACTGAAAGGAATTTTGAACATCTACTAATCCAATTGCCTTATTTTTAGATGAAGAAACAATTCTGCAGAGGGTGATGCAGCCAAGTTTTTACAGGTAGGAAGTGACAGAGCCAGGATTCAAACCTGGATTTTCTGACTCTACATTCATCATCCTTTCTACTCCGTAACACAGAGAGAAGGGAGCTCATCTCTTTTTCTTCTCCAAGGAACAAGAAACTATTCACACATTCCCCTGATACAAATTATTGTGACTGGAAACAACTGAATTTTTAACCTCCTGACAATATGTATCTTAGTAGAGGAAAATACCTGTTGGTGAACCAATATAAGAAGCCAAAGATTTACAATTTATTCAATTAATATGCATTTATTAAGTGTCTTCAATGCTCCAACCACTATGCTAAGCACTGGGTAACATTAAATGAAAACAGAAACTACCACCTCATATTCCCAATTAAAAAATTCTATTTTCACTAAAGATTTGGTGAAAATAATTAGCAAGCAAGAAGAAAGCATACAGACCTTTTTCAAGTGTTAGCTTCCACATCACCACGAAAAGATTCAGGTTTCTCCAGGGTGGACAGCCACACAGTTTGACAAACGTGGCCCTCGTTAAATGGAAAATCAGATAATTGCAAGAACAATTTGTAATCTCCAGGTGATTTAGAAAACAGAAGTAGGCTGTAAGCTGTATTAATATGTAAAGTGACAAAATATAGTTACTGTAGGGGGGCTTTTTGCTTTTATTGATGGTGCAAAGTCTCAGCAAATCCAATTGGCTCTTAGATCATTCCTTTCTTCAGGATGCATTGTCTAAGTCTAGCCTCTGCAATCTGGGTGAGTCGGGAAAAATAATGTTCATTTTTATAATCTATGACAGGACTCACAATAATAAATCAATTCTCCAACATTTTCTGGCAGCAAACCTTTTGGATGTTTGCATTCTAAACTGGCAGGAGAGATTTGTATGCTGTTGGCATTTTTTCATTCAGCCAGGTGAAGTCAAAAATTCAAAGTGATGTCAGGGATTTATGTATAAGTCTTGGCAATGATGTGGCATATCTGTCAGTTATAATGACTGAGCATCTTGATGTTGAATCTAACTGTAACTTTCTGATCGGGGTTATCTTGGTTAAAGTTTAGGAATGCTAGTTCATCTGGAAGAGGGATTAGAATTGTTATACTTGGCCTCAGAGGGCAGAGCCAGAAGGTGTGGATGGAAATTGAAAAGAAGCAAATTTTGGCTCAGGTCAAAGGAAAACTTCCTCATAATTAGAGCTAACCAAAAGTGAAATGGATTGCCTTGGGAAGTGGTAGGTTCTCCATTTTAAATCATCAAGCACAGGGATTTGGTTTTTTTGTATAGGTTGTAGTAAATGACCTCTGACATATTTTCAAAATATCAAATTCAAGTGATTTGGTAATCGTTTCTTATTGTGTAATCACTTGTGTTTGAGGTTATTGTGGTTACAAGTATATTGGCTTGAGATTTTAGGTATAGAAAGCTTTAGAAAGGCAACTTTGAAAAATGGAAAATGTGCTGGAATTGGAAGCAGGAAATCTGAGCTCATATCCTGGTCATGCCACTTACTACCTGTGTGACTTTTTACAAGTTACTTAACCTATATGGTCCTCAATTCTTTCATCTGTGAAATGGCAGACTAGGTGTCTGCACCTGAGGTCAGGAAGACTCATCTTCCTGAGTTCAAATCTGACTTCAGATGCTTACTAGGGTGTGACCTTAGATAAGTCACTTAACTCTGTTGGCCTTGGTTTCCTCATCTGCAAAATGAGCTGGAGAAGAATGAACTCAAAAACCACTCCAGTATTTTGCCAAGAAAACCCTAAATGGTGTCACAAAGAATTGGACATGACTGAAATTACTGAACAACAATGACAAAAGAATAGGGATAGACTGGATGAACTTTAACGTCTCTTAGACCCCTAAATCTGTGACTCTATGGAACTTTTGAGAAAAGGCTCATGTAATGACACTTAAGGTAGCATTAGTTTCATTCTTATTATTTCCTGAGGCTTATATAAATGGATATAATGTAAGTGGTGACATATGTGTAAGTAGATGGCTGTGTTACTTTGAGGGTAATACATTGCAGAAAAACTGTGGGAAAAATTGTGAAGTAGGAAAAATTTGTATTACCTGTGCCCTAGAATCCCAGTGACCTTATGCTGTACTTGAGCCACCCAAGATCCTTCATCCTTCTCTCACAATGCTTCCAGATTGCCCCCTTAGTTTGTGCCATCATTATTTCCACATTTCCTGAATTCTTTCTCTCTATCCTCATCACCAAAATTACTCTGAACCTCATTCCTTAGGGTTTTAGTTTTAGTATCTTCCTTCCAAGGTAACAACTTACTGTCCGACAAACTACTTCAGTCTAAGGCACTAATGGCTGGACAGGAGTCAATGTGTTATACTGCATATTTGTCTTTTAAGGGTGAGACTCTAGGAAGCAATATTTTAAAGTTCTAACCTGAAGAAATGAGCATACCTAATAGCGGACAATTTTTGCTACTTTCATGGTGACTAGTTGAATTGGGATTTGGACCTAACTCCTTTCATTCCTAATGCTTCAGGCTTTCTACAGTGCCATACTGTCCTTCAGATGAATATGTTTTCCCTCTCTTTAGATATACCAAGCAAATCTTGGATTTCTCTCTTCCCTCCATCTTTCTTTGCCTTATATTATGCTTACATGTATATACCCTTAAGATTAAGGGGAGGGATGTTTTCATCTTTGTATTCCAAACACAGCGCCTTCCACAGAGTAAGCACTTAACAAATCTTTGTTCAATTGAATTGAATTGAATATGCCTACCATGGCTAATGTGAGGAAAAGTGTATATTAGCAAAAATTATCAGTTTGGAGTATATATCTTTAAAATATTTAAAATAAATGTTATTATGAATTATAGTTCTGGAAAAATTTGTTCCTGAAATGATACCTGAAAATTGAATTATCAAAGAGAACTTGGGAAAGTGATAATGAAAATTTGGAGTAGAATAAGAAGAGACACTGTTCCTGACTCTAAGAGAGAATTGCCCTAAGAAGGGAACAATGGTCTCTAAAATGGAAATTGAATAGATATATTAACAAGAGTAACCTGAACATTAGCCTAGAACAATATTTAAAGATCAGAAGTTTATCTAGAAGTAGAATCAGATAACAACCAGCTACTATACTTACTTTTAGCAAACTAGAAATAGGCAGGATGGGATAGGACTTTTGGGAACTGGAACCATTGAAACCTCTAGGAAAGATGAAGGAAATAGACTGCAAAGGCAATCTGGGATGCCTTAGAACCAGGGAAAGGAATCTTTGGCTTTAAAATATAGGAGGGCTTCCTCACTGAGAAGAAAGGTTGTTCTATATTCCAAGATAAAACTTGGAATCAGGTGCTGAAAGAGGTTGTTAATCAATAGTAACCTGAATTTAGTTTGGTTTAGAAATTCAAAGAATGGATTGTATCATTATGTCTGGGTTAGTAGAGCAAAGCAGGAGTTGGAAACTTGCATCCCTTTCTGTTGGACGATTGATGAAAATATGGTGGCTGAAATGGTGGGAGTGATGATTAAAAAATAAACAAAAGGTTACATAAATGAGCAAGCCTTCTAGTCACAGGTTGAAGAAAATGAAATAGAATGAGCTGAACAAGAACCAAATAGGGTATCTAGAAATTTAATTAACTGATGATGTTTGTCCTTCATTCTTGAAGAGGACCATTTTTGGGAAGGTGATGTTATGACTTGCAAGTGAATTAGATTTAAGTGAGTCACAGAAGGCTTATGTGAGATCACAGTTCATACATTCATAAATTTGTCAAACTCAGAGAGGTTGTGACTTGCAAAAGGTCACAGAGGTAGAAAGTAGCTGGGCTCAAATTTGAATCCAAGTACTCTATCTTTGAATCCAGTCATTTCTCCTTCCTCCACACTTCCCTCCATCCGCCCTCCATGCCCCTACTGTACAACGTCTCTTCCTATTGATGGGGATATGCTTTAAAATTACTCATGAATTTCATAGGACATAAACATTTTCTACATCAAGCCTTCTATAAGATAACTCTTTCTAACTTCTTAGGAGCATGTCCAGACTTTTTCAGGGCTGGAATGACATCAAAATAGTTTGATGGCATTGATTCAAAAAGGATTATGTGACTTCAAGCAATATTATTGCATGCTATTGAAGTCGTGGTAGGAGGCAATTTTCATTTCCTCAATTCCTTACCTTCTCTGCCTTCTCTTGAGAATTGCAATTTTCCACCAAATACAATGAAATCTCATTAATTTTGACTCAACTAATTAATAATTTGTAGGAATTCAATTCAGAAGTTCTAGACAGAATGTTGACCTCTGACCTATGACAAAAAAAGTGATTGCTAAGCAAATGGATAGTTTGGCTGCTTAGCCTGAAGAAGAGTACAGGTCTATACAATATTTCTAAGTACTTAGAAATATATTTAGTAGGCACCATTGATTGCTTTATAATGAATTTTTTGGGGGATAATTTTTAGCTGGTTATTAATCACTGACGACATTCTATAAGACCTAAAGGCCAACAATGTTACTGTTTTTACTCTTCAAATGTGAAGATGTGGGTGCTCACCTGACTGACACAAATCCTAACCTCTCTTTACTGTTGTAGGCCATTTCTAAAAACTATAATGACTCAAAATATTATTATCTAAATTTCTGGTGAGGAGTCTCTCTGACTGACCTTAAGTAAGCTGGTGTTCAGGTGACAAATATACAGTCCATATCAGGGCTCATACTCAGTCTTTACAGTTTTGTAGGATCAATCAGAACTTGTTCTTTGCAAGTATAACTGTCAAGAATCCAGGACCACTTCTATGCCATGATTCTCTCTCTCTCTTTTTTTTTTTTGGCTGGCATGTAGTTATGTATATTAGGTTTTGGTCTTTTCTATTATTACTTATCTTCTGTTATTTTACCTTATTCATTTTTTAAACTGGTAATTTGATTTTCCTCCCTCTTATTTTTGATCAATTTAGTTAAAAGTGTTGATTTTGTTAGCCTTTTCGAGAAGTAGCTTTTTGTTTTGTCTATTAATTCTGGTCTTTTGTTTTCCAATTTATCTGTTTCTCTTCTAATTTTCAAGACTTCTTCTTTTGTTCTTCTTTTGGGTTTATTTGTTGATTTTCTAACTTCATTCATCCTCCTTTTCTATTTTATTAATGCATGTTCTTGGAAGAATACTGTTTTTCCTCTGAGGTCTACTTTACCTGCCTCCCAGAAATTTTGCTATAGTATCTCCTCATTATTGTTATCTTTCACATTGTAATTGTTTTATGCTTTATTATATGACTCACTCATTTTTCAGGATGTCATTATCATATGTACAATTAGACCCATATCTTTTGCTTGTGTTCCCTGTATTAATTACTGTTTTATTGTATTATGTTCTATCAATGATGTCTTTAAATTTTTTTGCTTTTTAATGTTTATAATTTCTCTTCTTTTTAGCACATGGTCAGTTTTTGACCATGTGGTTAACGCTAGGGTCTGATGAAATGTCAGAATAGATGTATAAAGGGGAACCATTTATATGTGAAAGTAATAAAAATCATAATGATCTGAAGATTAGGGCAAATTAGCAAACTTTAGTCATAGTTAAAGAATATGACAGAAAATGTAAATTCAAGGTATTGGTGTAAACTTAAAGGGTTATAATAAGATATATCATTACCATCTTTAGTTTGACATAGAGTACAAGAAAACATCTTTCATATGGTCCATTTTGTTGAAAAGAAAATTGGGATAAATACACAACATCTGGAGATCAACTCTGCCTAACAATAATGTAAGAGCCAAACTGAGATGTGAAAAAATTCAGAAAAATAATTGTTCCATCTATTCAATTTCCCAGAAGTGAACTGAATGATTTGTTTTCTACCGACGACTAGTTGCTTTAGAACCATTTAGATGTAGTCATTAAGGAGTTTGTCTTAAAAGATAATAACAGTACTATTAAATCATTGTAAAAGGCCATTCTCAAAGAACTTCTTCCAAACCTGGCTTATTATATAATTAAAGCTAGAGGGTAGTCTAAAGTAAACTTATATACTACCTCCTTTTCAAGAAAAGGAAATTGAGACCCAGAATATTAAGTGACTTGCCCAAGATCACACAGGAAGTAAATAGCAGAGCTAGTATTTAATCCCTGGTTTCTGACTCCAAATCTAGTAGTCTTTCTAATACATCTCACTGCCTCATCTTGAGCCATCCAGGGCATCTTTAGTCAATGTAAATTGGGCAGCTAAAAAAAAATGATCACCTGAAACTTAATATACTTGATTTGTGGTATCAGGAAATCTCTTCCAAAAAATTGAATGATAGGTTATAGCTGGCAGAAGAGGAAGGAAAAGAATACTTAGGTAGTTCCACTGTGAAGAAAAATCTTATTTTTAATAATTTTACACTTTGAGATTTTTAGTTTGCTCTAAGTTTAGAAAAATTTCTAGTATTATTTAGGATTATCATAGCCTTTCTCTTTTTACATTCACTTCATCTAACATGTCTAATGGTTTGTGGTTTAAATCTATGAAAGAGAGGGTGGATTTACTGAATTATATGAAATCCTGCAAAGGAAAACTGGCTGAAAGACTGCAGAAAAGCAAAATCTTGGCTCATCCATTTGTGTGTGCTGTGAAAGCAAGTTATTTAAGAAATGAATTGTACACTCTTTGAAGGGAGTTAATAAGAATTATACAGGACTGTATAAAGTAGGCCTGCCAGCCTCTCTCCTTCTGATTAACTGAAAGAGATTGATTCAAAATCTACACTAGTAAGAAAAAAGCAATTTCTGTATTACCCCCAGGCAGTTACACCTTAGTGAGAAACATAGTCTCGAACTTTGTCTCCCCATTATGCACACTTACTTTCAAAATTGTTAGTTCATTTCATCATCAATCACTCATGACCATTCAAGAAACATAACCTAGCAGTACAGTTCATTTATTGTATACTATTTTCATACCTAGTAATGTGTGAAACTGAATTTTTCAAAAGGTTAAATTCAGCCTTATTAAGAGTGTGGGAGCTGCAGATATATGTAGGATAAACTACAAAGTGCTGTGACAGCAGAAGGCGAGGATAGAAATTATTCTACAGATTCTGTCCTAAAAATGATTCTAGAAATGACTTTTTTTTTTTTAATGAGATCAATCTTTTCCTTCTCTGCAAATTTAAAGGTGGCCAAGACTGAAGTCCCTAAGCATTTAGGAGAAGATGAGAGAATGAAGGAGTTTCCTTCTTACAAGTAATTGATGTATACTCCAGTTTTGTTTTAAGAGGGAAAACAAGGAAACTCAGACTTTTTCACATGTGAACAGAATGAAAAGTTCTGCAAAACTGATATTGGGCCAGCTGATTCACCAGAAGACTCACTATAGTAGTTCAAAGCAAAATCTAGGTTTTTGGGAATCTGTGCCCTGGAAATTCCACCCCTACATTCCAATGGAACAACAGCACTCCAAGAGGTTGTTCTAACAATTAAAAAGAACATCCAAAGCAACTTCTAACTTTTGAACTCTAAAGATTAGTCTTGGCAAAATTATAGAAAATTCTCCATGATGCAAGCAAAAATCTTGAACCAGGAGGCAATTCTGAGGGAAGTTTTCTTAACAGCTGCTTCCTTTGGAAAATTTTTCCATATTGCATTTTCTTTTCTTTGCACTGTTGGTCTAATTGTCTACTGACATGTCCATTATCTTTTATAGTTGCTTCAAAATAGCAAATAATTAGTTGCATATGATATGAGTCTCCTCTTGGACTTGCCACCAGTTATCCCTGATTGCTTCATTTTAATAATGCAATTAGGAAGCTTTACCACAGTGTTGGTGTCAGATGGCTGTGACCAATGAGAAAGGCAATGGTAATAGGATTCCAAAAGCGTTATTTAGCATAAAATGAAAAATGAGTTTCTTCAGAAAATAATCACTAGAATTCTCTGAGGTTTAGAAAGTCATTTTAGGTCAGGGAATAAGAATAAAGGGATTTCAGTTACTGAAAGATTGTGCTATATCCCTAAGAGCATCATATCCCAATATTTCAAGGGTAGGTGATTTCATTGATCCAGATCACAGCCTTTTACATATCTTAGACAATGGTTTTCACAATTTTCTAGGGTTAAACTTCATCATCTGGTGGCCAGTGCTCTAGCAATTCTCAAGCTTAATTAGATCCTTGGTCAAAGAGTCCTGAACTGATGATGTTGAAAATTATTTCTGAGGCCCATTGACACATTGTTTATAAGGGCAGGAAAATGGGGTGGGGTGTGTGTGTGTGTGTGTGTGTGTGTGTGTGTGTGTGAGTGTGTGTGTGATGGGGAGTGGCAACAAATTCTAATAGCCTTAGAAAACATTGCAATGCAATTAATGGTTCTAACTTTCTTAGCTTTAAGTTGTGGTATCCAACAAGCTCTTTGAACAGGGGAGCTGCCATGGACATTTAAAGTTAATGACTGAGTTTTTAAGGTCAATAATCACCATATTCCTGTAGCAAATCAATCAATAAGCATTTTTTAAGAACCTTTTATGGTTCAGGTACTGTGCTAAACTCTGGGGACACAAAGACAAAACTAAAAATGGCCCCTGACCTCAAAGAGCCATTTAGTCTATCTGGCAAGATGCCATGTCCATTTAGAGTTATGTACAATGTATATTGAAAATACAAAGTAATTCAAAGGGGTAGTGGAGAACCAGCAGTCTGGGGAATCAGGAAAGGTTCCACATAGCATGTGATATCTGGGCTGAATTTTACAGGAAAGTAGAGAGAATATTTCAGGCATGGAGGCCAATGCAAAAGATTCAGAAACAGAAAATGGAAGACTATTATATATAAAGAATAAGAAGAAGGGGGCAGCTAGGTGGCACAGTAGACAGAGCACTGGCCCCGGATTCAGGAGGACCTGAGTTCAAATCCGGCCTCAGACACATAACACTTACTAGCTGTGTGACCCTGGGCAAGTCACCTAACCCTATTGCCTAGCCAAAAAAACAAAAACAAAAAACAAGAAGAAGGATGATGCCCTTGGGCAGTAGAGTACATGAAGAAAAATAATGTATAATAAGGCTAGAAAGGTAGGTCAGGATTATGTTTTGAGGAATTTTAAAATGAATTACAGAGGACTTTCTATTTGATCCTGGAGGTCATAAGGAGCCACTAAAACCTATTGAGCAAGGGAGTAACATGGTCAGACCTGTGCTTTAGGAAAAATGCATTGATAGCTGTTTGAGGGATAGATTGGAACAAATTAATTCCCTTTAGAAAGAGATATTTGAATAGAAAGAGCTAGACACTTGTAGTTTACCACCATAACACTAAAACAATTTGTTACTTTTGCCAACTTCATGGAAAAAAAAAGAGAAAAAATAAACATACAAATCCTGTTTTATGGAAAGATAACAGATGATTGAGTCTTACTTTCCAACTAATTGTTTTTGGCATCATATAGGCACAAAGTCACTTTTTAGGGAAATGTTTTCCTTAAAGAAATCAACTAATTCATTTGAGAATAAAAGTTCCATAAATTATCATTATTACTTATTATTGTTACTGTTATTATTATTTGGACTATTCTTTAGTGAAGCATCTTGTTATAAAGAATAGTGATTCTCTTCAATTAATCAATCGATAAACATTTCTTAATAGCTTATAATGTGCCCATGGAAGTCACTTCTCAGCCTGTTCCATTATGCTATCTGTACTTGGGCCATCACTTCTACTTTTTACCCACTTATAACTTGATCTCTGCCCCTGGGTCCCTCAGTTCTGATAAGTCAGTTTTTGCCTAATTTTATTAGGGCCCAGGGTCCATGCTATTTCCTGACCTATCATAGGCTATGGTGCTTCTCTAACCATCACTTCCACCTCCTCCCCACCTAGATTCTGCCCCCTAACACCCTTTTTCTGACCGGTCATATTTTAATTTATTTTCCCAGGCCTCCTCACCATTTCCTAGTCCATGTCATCATAGTCCTCTTTCCTTTCCAATATATTCTTTATGTTTTGTCTTCCTCCATTAAAATGGAAGAGCTTGTTTGCTCTCTCTTTCTCTCTCTTTCTCTCTTTCTCCTTCCCTTCCTTCCTCCTCTTCTTTCTTTCTCTTTATTTTTTCCTTTTTTCTTTCTTTATTTTTCTTCCTCTTCCATCCTTCCTTTTCTTCTTGTTCTTGTTTTTCTTCTTATTTCTTCTTCTTCTTTGTCTTCTTCTTCTTCTTCTTCTTCTTCATGTTCTCCTCCTCCTTTTTTCTTCTTCTTCACTCCCCCCCTTGCCTGCTAGATATATTTTCTAGCCTCTGTGCCTTTGAAAGATAGTTTTTCATGCCCAGAATGCTCCTCTTCTTCACCTCTGTTGCTTAGAATCTCCAGCTGCTTTCAAAACGCAGCACAGGTACAATTCCCTAGTTGTTTAGAGTGCTCTTTCTTCTGAAATTACTTTATATATTTTGTATCCCTTTTGCATTTGCTTTGCTTTTGGAAATGTTGTGTCTCTCCCATCCTCCCATTGAAGGTAATGATCCTGAGGACAGGGAATTTTTTTTTCTTTTCTTTTTATTTTTATCCCTAGCACCTATGCCTTGCCCACAGTACATTACTAACATTTTTTGTTATTCCTGTTGAATTGGTTTCCACCAAATACTATGAAGGTGAGAAAAAACTATATGTGCTGCCATAACAGCTTTGAATCTCTCATTTAGCAATATAGCTATCCTAAGTACTAGCTGCATGACATCAATTATTAAGGTTGAAACTGATCACTTATCTTTCCCTGTGACTTACCAAATATTCAATGAGCGACCCACAAGGAATTAGAGATCTTTGAAAACCACATGAGAGGGGAAAATGCAAGATTAATTAGACTCCCTGAAGCTGTAGAGTCTAATGACTTAATTTAGTATTTGGAGAAAGAAACCCTTCAGTTTTTCAAAATGAATGTAATGAAATATCTGGCACATATAGGGGGAAAAAGCTTCATAATCTTTTCCTCACACACATTAAAACAAACAAACAATCAAACAACAACAAAGAAATTCATCATAATTCAAACTCAGAAAATTATCTAAAATGACCAGTGGCAACAATTACTATTTAAACAAGGAAGCAAAAGAAATTTGCTGAAAAGTGAAGCCCCGGAACAAACCAAAATCCATCAAGTATTTATTGAGTGCCTACTATGTGCTAGCACTGCCTTAACTTCCTTCAAGTCTAGCTAAAATTCTGCCTCCTGGAGGAAGCCTTTCCAGGTCACCTTTACTCTTGTTATTTTCTTTATGAGATTATGTTGTATTTATTCTGCCTATATCTTGTTCATACATAATTTTTTTGTAGTCTTGCCCATTAGACTGTGAAAAAAAAAAGACTGTGGACTTTCTTATTAGACTATTCTTTGAGAGAAAGAACCTTCTCTGTTGTTGTTGTTCTTGGTATCCCCAATTAGCACTTAGCACAATGTCTAGCACCTCGTAGGCACTTAACAAATGTTTTTAATTATGGTAGTAGCTATAATATAACTGAAATAATTCTTTATATTGCTGGTAGAACATAATAAAAAGGAATGAATAATGTTTTTATTTTCAAAAGAAAGTCTAATATTTTGTAATAACATTTGTTTCCCAGGCGTCATTTTTATATGACCTTCATTTGTGAAAATACAACTTCCCCTTTCCACATCCAATGAGTCATCAGGCCAGTTAGGTAGTCATGATGCGTGGATTCCTGGACTTGGAGTAAGGGAGACTTAAGTTCAATTCAGTCTTAGGTACTTACTAGCTTTATGACAGAGACAAATGACTTAACCTGTTTCTCACTTTTCTCATCTGTAAAATAAATATAATAATAACTTCTATCTCCCAAGTTGTTACAAGGATTAAACAACATAACACGTAAAGGTGTTTCACAAATATCAACATACTGTGTAAATGTTAGCTATGACAAAAGATAAAAATAAAAGAGAAGGAAAAAAAACCCTAGCAAAACTAATACTTGCATCAGTGAAGTCTGATGATATATGCAATGTCTCATACTCATAGTCCTCCATGTCTGCAAAGAAGGTCCTAGTATTTGGAGGAAAAAAGCTTAGTCATTAAAATTACACAATAGGAAATTATTTTTAAAATTACAAAATTCATAGCTTCATGTTTTTGTTCTTTCCATTTCCATTGTCATAGTAATTGTGTATATCATTTTCCTGCTACAGTTCCCTTCATGCTGCATCAATTCATGAAAGTCTTCCTATGCTTCTCTGAGCTACTCATGTTTACAATTGCTTACAGTATATTAATGTTCAATTATATTCACATACCACAATTTGTATAGTCACTGCCTAATTGAAGGACATTTTCCTTGTTTCCAGTTCTTTGCTACTACAAAAGGTGCTGCCAGGAATATTTTGTTGTTTATAGGAACTACCTCTTAGGTCTTGTAAGAGTATGAACCCAGCAAAGGTTTATGTACTTTTCAAAAAATCATATTTAATTCACTCTGCACACATTTCAGACATTTTAGGTAGTCTTTTAGCAGAATTCCAACTTTCTTTCCAAATTATTGAATCAATATCTCAATCAAGGAAAAGTGTAGTTGTCTTTCTACAGACCCTACAACATTGACTTTTCTGATCTTTTGTTAACTTTGTCAATTTGGTGAATATAAAGGTAGGCATTAAAGTTGTTTTGACACCTTATCATTAGTGAGGAAAAACTATCTTTCACCTAATTTTTGGTAGTTTGCAATTTTTAAAAATATTTATTACTATCTTTTTGGGAAATTTATTTTTTATTAGGTTTCTACAGATCTTGAATATCAGCCCTTTATCAGAGAATCCGAGGCAGATTATTTTTCATTTAATAGTTTCCCATCTTATCCCAGTTGCTCTGATTTTTATCAATGAATTTTGAATTTCATGTAACTGAAATTACGTATTTTATTTTTTGTGGTCACCTCTCTCCTTTGGTTAAGAATTCTCCTTGCTGGGAGCTATAAGGGGCACCTGATCTGGTTCTCTCCTAATTTTTTATTGTTATGTAATATTTAATTTGTATATCACTTTTGACCTTTTTATGGGCATATGTTATAAAATGTTTATTTAAACTTATTTTTTAAAATAAATAATATTTTAACTATATTTATCATACCCTTGAGTATGTCAGTTGATTGACTGCCAGGTATTTTTATGCATTTTATAGTTCTTTTGAATGAACTTTCTTTTTTATTACTTCCTCCTTACTTTTGTTATTGCCATACAAAAGTGATGATGATTTTTGTGTATTTATTTTGTGCTGCTTTATGAAAGAAATTTTCTCAATTATTTTCTTTGTTGGTTTTCTGGTGTTTTCTAAATAAAAACATCATCTGCAAATAGGGGCAATTCCTCTTTACTAATGTGCATACCTTTACTTTCTTTCTCTTGCTTTATTGCTATCATATTGAATATATAGAACTATGTCCATTAATAGTGGGGAGAACTATGTCAAATAATAGTGGGGAGAACCACACCATACTTGTTTTATTCATGTATTTACTGGAAAAACTTCTAGTATTTCCCAATTCCACACAATAAAAGCTTGTGGTTTTAGTATATGAGTTTTAACTGTATTAAAATGTCCTTTGTATTCTTATATTTTTGAGGATTTTAGCATAAATTAATATTTATTTTGCCAAAGTTATTTTTTCTGTACTTCAATTAATGTAATCATGTTGTTTCAGATTTTTAAAAAAATATGATTCTATGTATTAATTATTTTTCTAATATTGAATCATTTTTGCACTCTCTGGTATAAAATCCAATTTAGTAATAATGAAATTTTTATATGCTGTAGTGTCTTGTTAGAATTTTATTTAAAATTTTTGCATTAATACTCACTAATGATATTGTTTTTCAAGGTTCTCTTTCTTGGCTTTATCCTTTAGTTAGGTATTAGGTATTAGTCTATCTCATAAAAAGGGGTTTGGTAAAATCTTTTCTTTCTAATTTTTTGAGAATACTTTGTATATCCTAAGGAATAACTTTTGCATAAACTTTAAAACACCAACTACCCCTACACTCAATTATGAAGTTTTGGTTTGTAAATCACAATATTTATTCCAGATAAATTAACTCATAGTTGATATCTTTCATTAAACTGCTGACTGTACTGTGTTCTTTATAGTGCATAGAACCTGAATGATATTCTTAAGAAAAAGAGTAAAGATATATGAATGTCACCTGTTTTATCATATACAAAGAGCAAAATGGAGTGGTAGTATGACTTCATGAAGAGCGAATAGTCTTGGAGTCAGAAAGACATAGGAGGTTAATCCTGTCTCTCATGCATATAGCTGTGTGGCTCTAAAAGGACAAGTCATTTAACCTGTCATTTTTCCATATATTCTCTGAAACTGCAAGCTACAGATGACTTATTAATTTGTATCAGTAGAAGGATATACTGGACATAATGGGAGAGTCATAATACTCCTTGCTCCCCATTGTCAAATCCAAAATCTTCTTCTATCCCCATCAACCAGAAACCTCTCACTGTTTGAGGTTCATTCAATACATATCTATCACTCAGTCAAGATTCTGGTAGCTGTAATCTATGGACCTCCAAAATCCTCCCCTTCCTTCTTTAATGAGTGCAGTGCTGGATCAAAGTCTTTCTCTCTACCTAACTTCTGACCTTATTACAATAGACATCAACATACACATTAATACTCCCTCAAACATCCTAACTTTCTAGTTCCTCAACTTATTCATTTCCCATGACCTAGTCTTCCACTCTACCTTAGTTTCACACAGAGATGATCATGCCCTTGATCTTGTGTCTACCCACAAGTGTTCTATTTCCATGTTCATGAACTCTCCATTCCTTTATTTGATCACAACTTTTTATCATTTATCTTTCCTTCTGTCTTATGACTTCAAAACCTGTTTTTTTTTTTCTCTCACCATTACTGCCATTCTTTCCACCCCACAGCTTTCTTTTTTCCCCCAGGCCATCATCTGTACACTGGCTACATTCTCCTTCCATCTCCAACTTGGCCCTTAGTAAACTAGCTCAATTCTCCACAATCCTTTATAGTTGAGTTCCTTGCCCTTTTATATTGTTGCCAATACCTTGGCTAGACACCATCCTCTGCCATTGCTCCCATTTATTTGTTGCTGAATAGCCCTGAAGAAAATCACAAAATCATAATGAGGTCCACTGAAAATTTATGTTATAAAATCTTAACTGGGCTCTCACTGCAGCAAGGTAATGCTTTTACATCTGCCTAAATGATTTACTATCCTCTTCACTACAGTGGTTCTTCCAAACCTTTTCCTCTCTCATCAAGACTCCAAACTATTTCCTTCCCTTACCCTTTCAGCTGAGAAACTTGACTCATATATTGCCAAAAAAAATTGAGGCTATTCTCCCCAAGAGCTCCCTTATCTCCCAGCCTCTTTGTCTCACATTACTCAGATGCATCCCTTTACTATTTCCTCTTTACCCATCTCACATGGAGATGTGATAGTCTTTGTTTAGGTGAACTCTTCTACATGCACATATGGTTCCATTGCATTCCATCTTCCAGCATATTACCCCTTCTATCATTCCCACTTCTCACTAATCTTCAGTCTCTTCCCATCTACTAGTTGCTTTAATTCTGCCTACAGACATACCCATGTCTCTCCCACCCTTAAAAACTCTCACTTGATCTGTTTGTCACCACTACCTGTCATCCTATATATTCCCCCATTTTAATGGCTAAACTCCTTGAGAAAGCTCTCTACAATTGATGCCTACAGTTCTCCTTTGCTAATTTTTCAACTTTCTAGCTAGGTTTCTGACTTTCAAAATCTATTGATATTTTTTCTTTGGCTATACTCATCCATTTACATGTCTTCTGTTCACCACTAGATTATAAAATCTTTAAGTATAGAAACTTTATCTTATTTATATATATATATCCCTCAGCACTTTGCCAAAAAAATAAAAACTTAGTATTTAACATTCCATGAATGCTCAAATTAGCTCCTCATCTCCTAATTTTCTTCATTGTACATCCCTCACTGTTGGGTAAAAAACCATGGTCACTTTAATTATGGGGTATTTCGTCTTTCAAGATATTTACTACCAACTCTGAGAAAAAATGCCATATTGTTTAAAAAATTATAAGTATTCTTTTATTGCTAAAATATAAATAAGAAAACTAAATTACTCAAATTTATATATTGACTTATTTATATATTGACTTATTTATACAAATTGTAAAAGTTCCAGGTGAAAATTTTTTTATCATTATTTTGAGCAGAAATACCATACCTAGACCTACCCAACAGTTATATATTGTACATATATATAGATACAGCAATTTGTTATATCAGTACTGCTCAGTTTATAATAACACTTAGGAGCCAGAGCTAATTCTTCAATCTGCCTTCTCTCCCTGTTGCTGTTCCCAAATGTATTTACCGTAACTCATTTAGAAGGGCCAGAATTCACATATAGCATCTCATCAATCCCCAGGGATACCTATTTTCCTATTAACAGATGATGTGAAACTTTCATTTGATATTTATAATTTCATTTCTGTGATCGGCACATAAAGGAGAGAGCTAGAATGCCAACAAATGCAATGAAAAAAATAAAAAAAAAAGTTTGCAAAGGAAAACAACTTTCATTCAGTGGGCAAAGCCTAGTCCTTACATTGATTCCTATTTTGATAAAGAACACCAATAATTACAAAATATCTATACACACTAAAGTTTACTTGATGTGATATAGTTGCTGTATGATAGACAAGAAAACTTCTGTGATATAATTTAACGGAATGCCACTACTTTTGGGTTTTTCATACTGTGGGCAGTTAACATGTATGTGTCTCTGGTTGCATCATAGAAGGAGATCTTGAAAACATGATTTTGTGTGTTAAGAAACAGAGCAGAGGTAAAGAAGGGAGGGGGGTGAGCATTGTTTGAACCTTACTCTCATCAGGTTTGGCTCAAGAAGGGAATAACATAATCAGTTAGGTATAGAAATCTAATTTGCACTATAGGCAGCAGGAGGGGAAAGGGGAAAGAAAAGGGAGGGGGGATAGAAGGGAGGGAAGAAGCAGTAAGGGTAAAGGGGAAGAAAAGGGAAAGGGATAATAGAAGGGAGGTGGGACTGAAGGAGGCACTGGTCAAAAGCAAAACACTAGTGATGGAGGGAAAGGAGAAAGAAGAAAGAAAAGTGTAAATGGGGAGGGGAAGCTTGGAGAAAAAGACACAGATAGTAATCATAACTGTAAATGTGAATGGGATGAACTCTCCCATAAAACAGAAGCATATAGCAGATTGGATAAAAAACCATAATCCTACAATATGTTGTTTACAGGAAACATTTGAAAAAGAGTGACACATACAGGGTAAAGGTAAAAGGCTAGAGTAAAATATATTATGCTTCAGCTGAAGTAAAAGAAAAGCAGGGGTAGCAATCCTGATCTCAGACAAAGCAAAAGCAAAAACAGATCTTATCAAAAGAGATAAGGAAGGAAACTACATCCTGCTAAAAGGCACCATCGACAATGAAGTAATACCATTACTAAAAACATATGCACCAAATGGTATAGCATCCAAATTCTTAGAGGAGAATTTCTGTTCAGGAGTTACAGGAAGAAAAAGACAGCAAAACTATACTAGTTGGGGACCTCAACCTCCCCCTCTCTGAACTAGGTAAATCTAACCACAGAATAAACAAGAAAGAAGTTAAGGAGGTGAATAGAACATTAGAAAAGTTAGGTATGATAGACCTGTGGAGAAAACTGAATAGGGACAGAAAGAAATATACTTTTTTCTCGGCAGTACATGGCCCATACACAAAAATTGACCATGTACTAGGGCATAAAAACCTCACAATCCAATGCAGAAAGGCAGAAATAGTAAATGGATCCTTTTCAGACCATGATTTAATAAAAATTATATGTAATAAAGGGCCATGGAAAGATAGACTAAAAATAATTGGAAACTAAATAATCCCTAAAAAATGATTGTGTCCAAGAACAAATCATAGAAACAATCAATAATTTCATTCAAGAGAATGACAATAATGAGACAACATAACAAAACTTATAGGATACAGCAAAAGCAGTTCTTAGGGGAAGTTTTATATCTCTAAATGCTTATATAAATAAAATAGAAAAAGAGGAGATCAATGAATTGGGCATACAACTAAAAAAAACTAGAAATAGAACAAATTAAAAATCCTCAATTAAATACCAAATTAGAAATATTGAAAACCAAAGGAAAAATTAATAAAATTGAAATTAAGAAAACTATTGAACTAATAAATAAAACTAAGAGTCGGTTTTATGAAAAAACAATACAATAGATAAACCTTTGGTTAATCTAATTAAAAAAGAAAGAAAGAAGAAAACCAAATTACTAGTATCAAGAATGAAAAGGGTGAAACTACCACCAAGGAAGAGGAAATTAAAACAACAATTGGGAATTATTTTGCCCAACTATATGCCAACAAATTTGACAATCTTAGTGAAATGGATATATATTTACAAAAATATAAATTGCCCAGATTAACAGAAGATGAAGTAAAATACTTAAATAACACCATCTCAGAAAAAGAAATTGAACAAGTCATTGATGAACTCCCTAGGAAAAAATCTCCAGGGCCTGATGGATTTACATGTGAATTCTATCAAACATTTAAAGAACAATTAATTCTAATGCTATATAAACTATTTGGTAAAATAGGTAAAGAAGGAATCTTACCAAATTCTTTTTATGATACAAATGTGGTGCTGATACCTAAACCAGGAAGAGTCAAAACAGAGAAAGAAAATTATAGACCAATTTCTCTAATGAATATAGATGCGAAAATTTTAAACAAAATATTAGCAAATAGATTACAGCAACTTATCACAAGAATAATACACTATGACCAGGTAGGATTTATGCCAGGAATGCAGGGCTGGTTCAATATAAGGAAAACTATCAGCATAATCCATCATAACAACACCAAAACTAACAGAAACCACATGATCATCTCAATAGATGCAGAAAAAGCTTTTGACAAAATACAACATCTATTCCTGTTAAAAATACTAGAGAGCATAAGTATAAATGGAGTCTTCCTTAAAATAATAAATAGCATCTATCTAAAACCTTCAGCAAGCATAATATGTAATGGGGACAAGCTAGAAGCATTTCCAATAAGATCGGGGGTGAAACAAGGATGTCCATTATCGTCACTATTATTCAACATCTTACTGGAAACTTTAGCTTTAGCAATAAGAGAAGAAAAAGACATTGAAGGCATTAGAATAGGCAAAGAAGAAACAAAGCTATCACTCTTTGCAGATGACATGATGTTATACTTAGAGAATCCCAGAGAATCAAGGAAAAAATTACTTGAAATAATAAACAACTTTAGCAAAGTTGCAGGTTATAAAATAAACCCAAATAAATCATCGGCATTTCTATATATTACCAACAAAGCCCAACAGCAAGAGATAGAAAGAGAAATTCCATTTAAACTTACTGTAGACATTATAAAATATTTAGGAGTCTACCTCTTGAAACAAACCTAGGAACTCTATGGACACAATTACAAAACACTTTTCATGCAAATAAAATCAGATCTAAATAACTGGAAAAACATTAGTTGCTCATGGGTAGGCCGCGCTAATATAATAAAAATGACAATTCTACCCAAGCTAATTTACTTATTCAGTGCTATACCAATCAAACTACCAAAAATTATTTTATAGAGTTAGAAAAAATAATAAGAAGATTCATTTGGAAGAACAAAAGGTCCATAATATCAAGAGAACTAATGAAAAGAAATGCAGGGGAAGGTGGCCTAGCCATTCCAGATCTTAAATTGTATTATAAAGCAGCAATCATCAAAACTGCTTGGTACTGGTTAAGAATAAAGTGGTGGATCAGTGGAATAGGTTAAGTATGCAAGACACAGTAGTCAATGACTATAGTAATATACTATTTGATAAACCCAAAGACCCCAGCTTCTGGGATAAGAACCCACTCTTTGAAAAAAAACTGCTGGGAAAAGTGGAAAAGAGTATAGCACAAACTAGGCATAGACCAAAATCTCACACCATATACCAAAGTAAAGTCAAAATGGGTACATGATTTAGATATAAAGGCTGATACTATAAGCAAACTGAGAGAGCAAGGAATAGTTTACCTGTCAGATCTATGGAGAACAGAAGAATTCATGACCAAAGAGGAGATAGAGAACATTACAAAAAGCAAAATAGATAATTTTGATTACATGAAATTGAAAAGTTTTTGCACAAACAAAGCCAATGCAACTAAGATTAGAAGGAAAGTAGAAAATTGGGAAAGAATTTTTACAACCAGTCTCTCTGATAAGGGCCTCATTTCTAAGTTATATAAAGAATTAAGTCAAATTCATAAGAATATAAGCCATTCCCCATTTGATAAGTGGTCAAAGGATATGAACAGACAGTTCTCAGATGAAGAAATTAAAGCCATCTATAGTCATATGAAAAAAATGCTCTAAATCACTATTGATTAGAGAAATGCAAATCAAAACAACTCTGAGATACCACATCACACCTATCAGAATGGCCAACAGGACAAAACAGGAAAATGATAAATGTTGGAGAAGATGTGGGAAAATTGGAACACTAATGCATTGTTGGTGGAGTTGTGAAACCATTTTGGAGAGCAATTTGGAACTATGCCCAAAGGGCTATAAAATTGTGCATACCCTTTGACCCAGCAATAGCACTTCTAAGGCTATATCCCAAAGAGATCACACAAATGGGAAAAGGACCTACATATACAAAAAATATTCATAGCAGCTCTTTTTGTGGTGGCAAAGAATTGGAAATTGAGAGGATGCCCATCAATTGGGGAATGGCTGAGCAAGTTGTGGTGTATGAATGTGATGGAATACTATTGTGCTATAAGAAGTGATGAACAGGCTGACTTCAGAAAAACCTGGAAAGACTTGTATGGTCTGATGCTGAGTGAAGTGAGCAGAACCAAGAGAACATTGTACACAATAACAGCCACATTGTGTGATGACTAACGTTGATAAACTTAACCCTTCCTAGCAATACAAGGATCTAAGACATCTCCAGAGGCCTTGTAGTAGAAAATGCTATGCACACCCAAAGAAAGAACTATGGAAGCTGAATGGTTATTTTTTTTCTCTTCTGTTGCGTTTTGTTTCCTCTTTCTGATGGTTCCTCCTATTTGTTTTAATTTCTACTTACAACATCACTAATGTGAAAATATGTTTAATATGAATGTAAATGTATAGCCTATATCAGATTTTGTGCCATCTTGGGGAGGGTGGTGGGGAGGAAGGGGGAGAAAAATTGAAAACTCAAAAGCATATGGAAGTGATTATTGATAAATCAAAATAAATTAATAAAAAAATAAAAACAGAAAAAAAAGAAGCAGACTGCAAATAATCTGACTCAAAGTGTCAAGGATCTGGCTCAAACCTACCTCTGAACCCTTCCTTTACAATCCTCCTCAACCAGTTTTGACTTCTATTCTTTCCTCTATCATGCTTCATTCAGATTTTCTGCCATGCCTGCACATACTCTCCATGCAGAAAACTATAGACTTAAAAAGCTGGAATGGAACCTTCGAGGTCATTTAGTTCAACCTTACTTTACAGATGAAACTGAGGCCCAGAGAGCTTGAGTGGTAAGCTCAAGGTTATATAGCAGTAATAGCCAGCAAAATTGGGATTTGAGGTTAGGTCTTCTGGATCCAAATTCAATTTTTTCCCCACTATACCAGGCTTTGGAGGTGTCCAGGGCTTGGCCTCCTATCCTCGCTTTATAGAATTGTCACTTGCCACCTTTACTATAAAGCCTTCCCTAATCTCCCCAGCCTAGCCAGGATCTCTCCCTCCCTTCCTCTATTTAATCTCTAGGGCCTTACTCTTTGAACTCTCTTCTGCACTAATCACAGTCTAACTCACATTAGCATTATTTGTGCACATATCATACTTCTGTAATATGGTGGAAGATTATTGAAGGAAGGAATTGTGTTGCTTCTAAATCTTTATTTTCCTAGGATCTAGCACAGTGCATTGAACACAGCAGGCACTTGATGAACACTTATTGAATTGAATTCTTCTTTGGTTGTCAGCAGAATAGTTGTTAGTCTTGCTGTCATCATTAAATATTAAATTCCACATCGTGTAGGCTTTGGCATGATAATGTGTAAGCCAGTCCTGAACTCTGGAAGACAATATTACAAGTTATTGCAAGATTGAATTGAATACATCAGTTTGTCTTTGCATGATGCCAACAGAGCTGAAAGATTAAAGAATTTTGGTGGGGGTGGGGAAAGAAAGGGTTGTCCAAGCAAAATAAAAGTTGGTTTGACTATAATTCTTTCCCTATTGAATTAACCCATTAATTTTTCAGACATAGCCTCATTCTATTTGGGGCATGGAGCTTATTTTAATATAATCTGTTTCTAAATCAATTTCTTTTTCTCCATTACCCTTACCCAATAACATTCTTCTTAGAGGCACTCTTCCACTTTGCATCTCCTGCCTTTTCAGTTTTCAATCATGAAACAAGAAACCTCACCTAGGATAAGCTCATTATCTCTGACCTCATCATCCTGGAGCTAACTGTAGCATTGATTGAAAGCAACTCCCTCAGCCTCCTCTCCTCTCTTTTTCTGGAGCTGAGTGGAGTACTAAACTCCTCCCAATGCCTTCATTTATAGAGGGCAGACTCTCAACCCACTCTTCATTGCATCTACTTCCCTTCTTGGTTTCAATTCCACAAAATAAGATGTCCCCCCATTGAGTACTCTCTGGTACCCCATCCCTCTGCCCCCACTTTCCAGCCTCCTTTTGTGTATTGTCTCCCCCTTAAAATTGTAAGCTCCTTGAAGGAAGGAGCTGTGTTTATTATTATTAATTGTATCCCAAGTGCTTAGCACAGTGCCTGGCAAATCATAGGTATCTAATAAATACTTATTGGATTATTGGATTGGATTGGACAGTATTCAAAACTTGAGCTCCATTTCACTCAGTTCTTCCAATGAGTTGCATTAACCTATTTGAATGCATTGGACACTTGCTATAACACATTTTGATAAAGTTTGAAATTTAGGCTAAGTTGAGTCTATCTAGAACATCATGCAAGAGGATTTGTTTACTTAAACTCCAAAAGGACCCTATTGGAAGGTGATTTCCCTTTGAATTAGAGACAGATCAGTGGCTTGAATATGATAATAGGGTTCCAGGGTCTTAAGCAGTCTGAAATCCTGTAGAATTCAAGGTCATTGAACTTGTTTGTCTGTTCCTACAGAACAAACAGTAGGTATTGATAGAGATACCCAGATTGAGATGGATGCAAGAAGTCAGATTTTACTTTCAAATTAAGGAAAAGTACAAAATAAAGCTAGAACCAAGATAAGATCTGCAAGGAAAAGAATAACTTCTTTGAGCAATTTGACTAATATCTGTTTCCCAAATAACAAAATGCTTGAGCCCTGTCATGAAAAGACTGGCCATTATAATCAGTAATAGAGCTATATAATTTGCAAATTGATTTAGATGGATCAGATCTGGCTCTAATGTCCAGCACACACAATGTGCTGAAGGTGGGTAATGACCCATGCACAGATGCAGCAGAGAGAGAATTTAGCAAAACTGGCATCAGCTTTTATTGGATCTCACATGGTAAAATAGCATTTATTTGATATAAATAATAGGTTACCAGAATTACCAAAAGGAACAGATGCCTGACTTTTTTTTAAATGTTGTAAATATACAACTGTATTGGTCTCACAATAGCTCATCAGAGAACATCACAACCTCTAAAATATTTTATACAAGGTGAGAACATTATGAGTTAGCAAAAAATTATTCACTGGATTGAATGAACATGACTTTCCCTTCCAAATACTTATTCCCTATATTCTTTGCTTTGCATATGGGAGCATTTATTGATAAATATGCTTGATTTGTTAAGTATTCTCTTCTTTTTTTTGAAGCTAGAATGCTAAATAAGAGTGGGGCATGCTGTCATTGGGACCCATCATCTTGTTCTCATGTTCTCACCTAAATCATAAAAGAAGTCTAAATAAGTTCCCTCTAAGTTATAATTTCAGTTGTAGATTTTGTTAAAATTATCCAGGCCCCTGGGAAGAGATTATATCTACTCCATTTTGCATATTACCTAACTCTCTATATACTCAATACAATAAGAACTTTTGTTATAGCTAATTTAATTTTTTTTAAGTCAAGCAGTTTTCACTTATTCATTGTTGACTTCTGCATATACAAACTCTTATTTTTTCTATTCCCTCTGTTGTTCTCTTATCTGTTCTACAATTCTTTGGAAATTTAAAGAGCTGTGAACTGTTTTCATTCAAATCCCTTATCCTTTGTAAATTAAGAATAGTCTCAGGCAATGTACCCAGTGAGATGAATTGAGATTCTCAGGTATGCCTCAAAAATGTGAGAAAAATTAAGACTAACAGGCTCAGAGAAGAACTACTGGGGCCAAATAGTAGATTCCAGTTTAATCAGTGTATTGTAGGTCATCATGTCTTCTTTGACTCTAAGTGACCAAAAAAAAATAGACTTGAGTCAACAAAGTCAAGACATTCATCCCCTCATACCTGTATTGACTCCTGGACCCTGGTAGTGGCTACCACGAAAGACCCTATGTAGTGAGCTGTGTGCTTATCTGAACATTCAGAAAACAATGTCATTCTGATCATTCACTAATTTTATTTTAGTTTTGTTTTTGAAGTGAATTTTATTCTTTTAAAGCTAGTCAGAAGGCTTCCCTACATCCTCTTGTTACTTTAAGGTAAAGCTCTATGGCTTGCAAAGTGAAATTTTTGCTCATTTTATAGAACAACTAGTGCCAATAGAAAGATGGCTAGATAAAACTCTTATGCTCCTCTTTACTCCTAGGTAACATGTCTACATGTAACCTTTATTATCTGAGAATTGGTCCATGATTTGTTGTCTACCTTAATAATAGTATGTAATGCGAGAAATACCAGGTCAGCTAAGAGGAGGTAAAACTATGGCCTTGATATGTGTCTATGTGACATTTGAGAGCACATGAAACTATGTAATTCCCCTCAAAATCATGCTATATAGAGTGGACCATATAGGGGGATGGATTTGAAGACAATTCTCAGTTGCTCAAAGGTAGTCTCAGGCATTAGCAACCACTGAGAGGAATCATGTGGAGAAGAAAAAATGTTAACTTTTCAGGACTTGGGTTTGAATTCTGGTTCTACCACGTCCTATGTCTGTGGTAATCTACCTTCTTTGGGTTCCAGTTACAACATCTATAAAATAAGGCAGGATTGGGTGATTTTTTCAGTTCCTTCCTAAATCTCTATGCTCCCTTGACATTGGATCTTTGACTAGCAAAGTTAGAGAAATAGCAATATGCTATAATATTACTTTACTCTAGTAAAGATCTAAAGCAGAATGCCAGACTGGGTAGGGATCAGAAAAATACAAAGAGAAGCCACATTAGGTCATCTTTTAAGCTCAAGATCACAAATTTTACTCACAGTCAAGTGACTAGAGCAGAAACTGTGGAAGAGGGGTGGGCCAGGATCTTGGAGCCAGACCCAAGGAGGAAGAACATAGCTGCTGTACTGTCTCCTTAATCCCAAGAAAAAGAACAGGGCCACATTACTGCAGCTCTAATACCTGAGAGGAGATCCTAGAGTCAGACATCTAGAGCAGAACAAGGCTACAATGACATCACTGTGATCCACAAAAGGAGATCCCAAACTTAACCAAAGGAAGAGAACAAGAACTCAGCTCTGGCCATGTGACCCAGAAAGGGGATTTCAGACTCAGCCCAGTGGGGAGGAATAGTGCGAAGAAAGCAGAGCTGCTTCTCTGAATGCTCAGAGCTTTTCAGCTGTTAGGGGTTGAAGGCAGCAACTTTCTACTAGAGCACCATCCAGGTTGAAGCCTAAAGCTATGTTCCCTAGACTTAAACCAAGGTCAGGACCCTGGAAAGCCCAGTTAGTGTGGTATGGTAGAAAGAGGAGTAAACTTGGACCTAGAAGACCTAGATTCAAATTGTGGTTCTGACACCTACTAGTTGTATAATCATGGACAGTTCATTTAACCTCCTATACCCTTTGACCCAGCAACATTACTACTAGGTCTGTTTCCAAAGATGATTAGGGAAAAAGATGATAAGGAAAAGAACCTATATGTCCTAAAATAACAACTCTCTTTGTGGTGACAAAGAACTGGAAATTGTGGGGATGTCCATCAATTGGGGAATGGCTGAACAAGATAAAGTATATGATCATAATGGAACCATTATCCACCATTAGCCTTCATTTTGTTACCTATAAAATAGGGGTAATAATACTTGGAGTATTTAACTCAGGGTAGTTATGAGTATAATGGGGTAATTGATCAATGAGGGCTGAATATAATATTCTCTGTTATCCACTCACATGGAGACTTGGTGAGACTACTTGCTGAAATGGGTGATGAAATGACTCTTTCCTTGATTAAAAACATAGACAAGTATCTTCTGGTTCCTGTCCTCTTACTTTGTGGTGACATAATAAGCCTTTTAATTGTACACTGATCTGAAACTGAATATTTATATAAAAAAGCTTGAATGGACAAAATCTCTCTCTTCCCTGGTAAGGAAGCAAGGAGAAAGTGAGGAGAAAAAAGAAGTACTCCAAGCTTCTAGCAGGGGCCAGTTGGAAGTGCTTCCATTTATTCACATCCTGGTCTCCATGTCAATGCCTATATGTCTTCTGTCTCTGTTGTTTCTCCTCTTTCCTTATCTTAAGTGAATGATTATTGAAGATGAATGGATTAGGTTATGAGCTTAGAAACTTCAAAAGATTGAAAGAGATGCCAGAGATCCAGCTCTTGGAGTCCATAGGAAAGTTTGCTGGTAACCACAGTAGTTAAGCCCAATGAGAAGCCAAATCTGAGGAGTGACTAGTCATTTTTCCTTTAGTGGAACCTGAAAACTAGAGTAATCAAAAACTAGAATCCTAGGTAAATAATTGCTCCCCTTCTATGGCATCCCCACAAGTGTAAAGGGTTCAGTGTTTAGTTCACGTAAGACCCTACAAATAGTTAATAAACTCTTGGCTTACCCTCCCAACCACCTTTCACCATGTCATACTGACCAGCCAAGTCTCTAGAACATGGCTGGCTATTTCTCCCTTCAGGGCTCTAAGGTGCAACCATGATTTTTTTTGTGTGGGGGGGGAATTTTTCTAATGCTATTATTCATGAGCCCCCATCAAGTGTAATCCTCTAATATTATTTGACTAGTTAACATTTACAATATCAATTAAATACGAATATTAATTTGCTTTTACAAAGGGATATTTACTGAGAAGATACAACAAAAACAAAAATATAAGCACTGCTGAAACTGGGAGCCTATCCCCACTACTAACTCTGTCTTTGGGAAAAGCATACTCAGACTATAACTAACAACCATTCATCCTCATCAAGTTCACTTCTGAGTGTGTAACCTAACTAATGAATGACTTGATCCTTGTTTATAGGTCATGATCTCTCAACTGCAGGGTTGATTCACTGCTGGCCTCAGGGCACAGGTTGTTCCTAAGAGTTGACACCTAACTGGGATCAATTGCTCTGGTTATTCGCAGACTTTAATATGGTCTCCAATAGCTGGACCTCTGGTGATTCTTCCAACATTACAAGATCCACAGGTATGTGACCTGATCCATCAGTCTTCAATATTCATTTGCAAAGAGAATAATAGTTCACGAGGTACTCAGGAAGCACTAGAACCTCTGGTATAAGGGCTTGCTGGGCCCTTTTCAGGGCTGCTTATCCACCTTGGATGCCCAAGGTTGCCCAGCCCTCACCTGTGACTCCAAGAAGCTGTAGCATGTGAGCAGTCACATTCTGGTAAAATCATCTTGGCAGATAGGCTAAACTAGGTTGAGGGTAACTGACAGAACTCAACCCCATCCATGAGTTGGGAGGTTGTCTACCCAAGGCACGTGAAGACTTCCCTGGTGGATGAGAACAATTTGTTCCAATTACCATGAAGGTGGTTGAAGAAGGCACTTACAGCTTGGTTAAACATTGAAGATGACAAGGTCATCCAGTGCATCCTGGGCCATTGCCAATCATTTTGACTTTTGTCTTGCCACTGGACTTTGAAGATTCTGGAAGAGAGAGAAAGACTGATGACTTTGTGCAATTCTGTGTCACTTAAATCAAATTCACTCTAAAGACATCACCCTGTGATGTCCTTGATCCTCTTTGAAAAAAAAAGGACAAGCATCACCAGCCAAAGAATAGGAAGAAAATAGAGGCCATAAGAACAGAAGAAATATAATTGCTATGCTTTTATGGCCACATGGTGACCTAGGAGAGGACATTAGGCAGTAATATCATCAGTACTGGTCACTGCCTCTGTCATGGCACCTCCCACCTCCCATACTAGAGACTCACAGCATCTCTTACCCATCCTTGTTTGAGAGTCACCAGAGAACAGAGATTTTTTTTTTAAATTTGTTCTTTTGTTTGTACATTCCATTCCTGCTCAGCAGCCAATTAAAAAGCTTTTTCTTTTTAAGATGTAGTAAGCTGACAGGAAACAGAGACTATCTTTGTATCTTCTAAATCTGGGAAAGGGCCCTTCTATTACACATTTCTGGAAGCAGGCTTGCCAAGCCTCTGTATTAGCTGATAGTAGGCTGGATACATTGCACATAGCCTCACTGGACAGTGCCAACATTACATGAAAAAAATGATTTGTAAAACTTATTGAATTATTTCAATATTAGTGATTCTTACCATTATCTACTTTAAGACCCTATCATTAATGCAAGGTATAGAAATGTGTTTTTTTTTTTAATAGTGTACCTATTGTGGGAAGTCCCTCTACAACATTTCTAAGAAGTAGTCATTCAGTCTCTCCTTAAACACTTTGAATAATAGGGAACTCACTATTTTGCTTGGCATCCCATTCCTACTATTGGATTGTTCTCTTTATTAGGGAATTCATCTTTATTTTAAACAGAAATCCAACCCCTTATAACCTCTACCCATTCTGCTCTTTGGAGCCACACAGATTAAGTCTAATTCATTCTCTGCTTGACAGCTCTATAAATATTTAAGTATAACTCTGCTGCTACAGACTTGCCTGTTTATTGGGATCAGAGTGGAGTGAGAATATTTTGTTATCACTCTCCTACCATGCATATAGCTTTCATTTGCAGATTTTAAAGATGTGGGTTTGGACCATGCAATCCCAGACAGTCATTCAGCCCCTTATGAGAAGGAAATGATATAGGCTGTTGTTGTTCGTCCTTCATTTTTAAAGACCAGTGACATCATTTAGACTGTAGCTAAGTAAGAACAAGGCACACTGCTGCTGCCTACTTTCCATTAGTCCTAGGATCAGTCTGCCAGTTCAACTCTGCCAACAAGCAAATACCGAGGGGCAGATATATCTGGGAGTGAAAATTCAGTATCATGGAGTAAATTAATCTGGATTAGGAAAGCATGTAAGTATCTCAGGGCTCAAGGCTCAGAGAGGTTTAGAGCCCATGTGACATATCTAGGCAATACCACTAAGGACTGAGCTAGCCAGAAAAAATTCAACTAGCAAAAATTTTGCTTTAGTAAGACTAGCCATAATGGAGGGAATGAGATAATGAGAGAGAAAAGTTTTCAGGGGCAGATCATGGAAAGACACCCCCAAATTCCCACAAATAAGGAGGAAAATAGCTTTATAATTCAGTTAAGGAAGTTTTTTCCCTCATATTGGAAGCCAGGGATTGATCAAGTGGCACTTTCTCAGGCCATGGATCAGGGTCAGATTGAAGTAGGATGAGAATGACTAAGCTGGAGGGCTAAAGGGAAATGGCACTAAGACCTATGTTTTAGTATCTCTAACTGAAGTCTGGAAGGCTCAAATTCTAGCATCATTGAGTCAATAAACATTTATTAAGCACCTACTTTGTGTTAGGTGCTGTACTGAATGCTGGCTATATAAAGAAATGCAAAAAATATGGTTGAGAAGTAGCAACTCGACCAGCCAAATCCATGGCATGTGAATAAAAACTGAATTAATAGGAGGCTAAGACAACAGCATGGTATAGGGGATAGAGAGCTTGTCAGAATAAGAAAGACTTTTGTTCGAGCCCTGCCTCCAGAATATACTGACTATCTGTCCCTGAGCCAGTCACTTAACCTCTTAGTGCCCCACATAATTATATAAGATGATAAATTATAGATGTAATTTCTAATCTGCATCAGCAGAAGAACTTTATTGGGAATTCTCAGGCCTACAGGAATCTCGGGTCCTGTCCAGATATTAACATTTAGACTATCCCTCTGCCTTGATGGTTTCCTTCTCCCATTGGTGAGTTCCTCCTGGAACTTCCATTTTGTGGAAGGGCTCAGGCTAGCCATTGTTGATTTTTTTCTCTCAGTTTACTTCTGATTTTCCATACTTTGCTAGCTCCTACCTCTCTTGTGATTGTCAGCTTCCTTTCATGGGCTGTCTTCCTCCAGTAGAACATATGCCCCTTGAGTACTGGCTTTGTCTTTCTGCTTGAATTTACCTTTCCAATGCTTATTATGATGTCTGGCACTTAATAAGAGCTTGACAAATACTTGCCAGCTATTGACTGGAATAAACACACACACACACACACACACAACACATATATCTAAGACCTGGTAGATTAGACAGGTGAAAGCTAAGAAGTTTAGGCTGACTGTTCTTGGTGCTGAACTTTAGTATTAAACTAGAAGAACTTCTGCAGTTTGTTAAACTAAACATTTGTGTGTATTACTCTCTTCCCACCCCCACCCCCAACTCTCCATTATGTGTTTCCTTTGCAGTGTCTTCTATTAGACCTTTTTTAAAAAACACCTAAAAGATTGGTGTGCTATGACTGAGGACTGTGTTATATCTGGGCCCTCAAACATACTCAGTGATTGCCAAGCCTCCACTTCCAATATAATGAAAGTATCACACCCCTTTTATAGACAAGGAAACTAAGATTCATGCAGGCTAAGTGAATTGTCCATGATTATACAACTAGTCAGAGCTAGGTCTAACTTCAGTTCTTTTTCTATTACCTAACAAATCATAAAAAAAAAAAAGCTACTTTCCTTTCTCATTCTTCACAGAAATGGATGGACTAAGGGCTTGGTTTCTAGAATTCAGGAGTCTCAAAGCCATTGCTCTGGCAGAAATGTATCCAAGACAGCATCTGAATGGCTGCATCATCAAACTGACTCCTTACCACCAAGAAAAGCCTGAAATGTAGAAACAGCACCTAAATCCAGGGGTAGAGAAATACAGATATCGTACTGGTCCTCTGGCTACTTTCCTTTTTCTTTATCTTAAATGTCTCAATTAAATTGTCCTTTACATAAACACAATAGCTCACAATCTAGTTAATCTGTTCTGGGTGTGTCCACTGGCTATCCTATAATACAGGATTAATAAACTAGAAATAAACTAGAAAAGAGGACAGAGCCAAGATGATGGAAAGAAGCCAGGAAGCTCCTATTCTCTCCCCAGTTTCCCTCAGAAACAATGCTAAATCAAGCCTCTAAAAGAATTCTGGAGAGACAGAACCCACAAAAAGATGGAGTGAAACAATTTTCCAGGCCAAAATGACTTAGAAGGACTTCAGGATAGGTCTGTCTCACTTAGATAAAAGATGAGTGTACCACAGAGCAGGTGATGTCCACGCAAGCCAGTGGGAGGCTCTTCGCTACAGCACAGATCAGCAACCAAGGTCCCTCAGTCCAGGCTCAGCAGGCCAGCGGCACAGCAGACCAGCTGTGAATCCTCCAGCTTGAGCACAGCAGGCAAACTGCCAGCCTCAGAATCCAGAGCAGAACAAGTATGACTATGTTGGGCCACACTAGTGCAGTGGGCAAGCCACCAGCCCCAGCGACTCTGGTACAGAAAGCCAGTAACAAAACCCCTGGCCCTTAGTGCAAGAAGCTTGGGACAGTGCCCACTATACCCCAGGAGCAAAGCTCAATTTTTCAAAATAAGCAAAAAAAGAGTCCTGAACATAGAAAGCTATTATGTTGACAGGGAAGATCAAAATACAAACTCAGAAGGGAGCAACAGTGTCAAAATACCTACATGCAAAGCCTCAAAGAGGAATATGAATTGATCTCAAGCACAAAAAGTTCTCTTAGAAGAGCTCAAAAGGAATTTTAAAAATCAAGTAAGAGAGAAGGAAGAAAAATTGGGAAAAGAAATGAGAGTTATGCAAGGCATTTATGAAAAAAGAGTCAACGACTTGGAAAAGGAAGCACAGAAATTAATTGAAGAAAACAACTGCTTTAAAAGTAGAATTGGCCAAATGGAAAAGGAGGTACAAAAGCTAACTGAGGAAAATAATTCTTTAACAATTAAAATTGGGCAAGTAATGACTCTATGAGACATCAAGAATCAGTCAAACAAAATCAAAAGAATGAAAAAATAGAAAATGTAAAATACCTCATTGGAAGAAGAACTGATCTGGGAAATAAATCCAGGAAAGATAATTTAAGAATTATTGGACTACCTGAAAGCCATGATAAAAAAAAAAAGGTGTGGACAGCATCTTTCAAGAAAATATCAAGGAAAACTGCCCTAATAGCCTGGAACCAGAGAGTAAAGTAGTCATTGAAAGAATCCACCAATGACCTCCTGAAAGACATCTCAAAATGAAAACATCAAGGAATATTGTAGCCAATTTCCAGAGTTCCCAGGACAAGGAGAAAATACTGCAAGCAGCCAGAAAGAAATATTTGAAATATCAAGGTGCTACAGTCAGGAATACACAGGACTTAACTTCTACATTAAAGGATCAGAGGACTTGGAATATGATATTCTGGAAGGCAAAGAAGCTTGGATTACAACCAAGAATCAGGGTCTCAGCAAAATTGAGTATAATCTTTCAGGGAAAAAGATGGATATTCAGTGAAATAAGGGACTTTCAAACTTTCCTCATGAAAAGATCAGAGAAGCACAAAAAAGTAAATAGGAAAGAAAAAAAACACCATGGTATTTAATAAGGTTAAACTGTTTACATCCCTACATGTGAAGATGATATTTGTAGCTCTTAAGAACTGTATGCCTATGAGGGCAGTTAGGAGTATACTTAGACAAAGAGTGTGAGTATAAGTTGGCTTTGATGTGATGATAAAAAAAATTAAGGGGTGAAAAAAGGATTGTATTGGGAGAAGAGCAAAGGGGGAGGCAGAATGGGATGAATTATATCACATAAAGAGGCATGAAAGACATATTATAGTAGAGGGAAAGAAGAAAGGGTGTGGACATTATTTGAACCTTATTCTCACTGGATTTGTCTCAAAGAGGGAATAACATACACACTTAGTTGGGTAAAGAAATTTATATTACTCTATAGGGAAGTAGGAGGGTGCTGATAGAAGGGAGGGTAGATTGAAGGAATTGGTGGTCAAAAGCAAAAGGATGGGGTGAAAAGAGAGAGAAGGAGAGATAGGAAAGTATAAACAAGGAGAAATAGGACTGAGGGAAATACACAGTAATAATAATTGTGAATGTGAATGGGATGAAGTCTCCCATAAAATGGAAAAAGATAGCAGAGTGGGTTAAAAACCAGAATCCTATAGTAAGGTGTTTACAAGAAAACACATTTGTAGCAGAGGCACACACACAGAGCAAAGGTAAAAGGCTGGAGCAGAATCTATTATGCTTCAGCTGAAGTAAAAAAAAAAAAAAGCAGACAAAGCAAAAGCAAAAATAGATCTAATTAAAAGAGACAAGGAAGGAAACTTGCTAAAAGATGCGGAAACAATGAATTAGTATCAATACTAAACATATATACACCAAGTGATATAGCATCCAAATTCCTAGAGAAGAAGTTAAGTGAATTACAGGAAGAAATAGCAGAACTATACTAGTAGGGGACCTCAGCCTCACCCTCTCAGAATCAGATAAATCTAACCACAAAATAAACAAGAAAGGAATTAAGAGGTAAATAGAATTTTAGAAAAGTTAGATATGATAGACCTAGAGAAAATTGAATGGTGATAGAAAGGAATATACCTTTTTCTCAGTGATACATGGCACCTACACAAAATTTGACCATGTATTACAGCATAAAACCCTCACAATCCAATGCAGAAAGTCAGAAATATTAAATGCATCCCTTTAAGATCATGATGTAATAAAAATTACATGCAATAAAGGGTCATGGAAAGACAGGCTAAAAATTAATTGGAAACTAATTAATCTAATCCTAAAGAATTAGTGGGTCAAATGACAAATCATAGAAACAATCAATAATTTCATCAACGAGATTGACAATAATGAGACAATATACCAAAATTTATGGGATGTAGCCAAAGTAATACTTAAGGGAAATTTTACATCTCTAAATGTTTACATGAATAAAACAGAGAAAGAGGAGATCAATGAATTGGGCATGCAATTAAAAAAGCTAGAAAAAGAACAAATTAAAAATCCCCAATGAAAAATTAAATTAGAAATTCTGAAAATGAAAGGAGAGATCAATGAAATTGAAAGTAAGAAAACTCTTGAACTAATAAATAAAACTAAGAGCTGATTTCATGATGAAACCAATAAAATAAATAAACTTTTGATTAATTAGATTTTTAAAAAAAGAAAGAAGAAAACCAAATTACCAGTATCAAAAATGAAAAGGGTGAATTCACCACCAATGAAGAGGAGATCATAGTAATAATTAGGAGCTATTTTGCCCTACTGCATGCCAATAAAACTGACAATCTAAGTGAAATGGATGAATATTTATGCCTAGATTAACAGGAGAGGAAATAAAATACTTAAATAGCCCCATTTTAGAAAAAAGAAATTGAACAAATCATCAATGAACTCCCTAAGAAAAAAAATCTCTAGGACCAGTGTATTTACAAGTGAATTCTACCAAACATTTAAAGAACAATTAATTCCAATACTATATAAACTATTTGGGAAAATAGGTGAAGAAGGAGTCCTACCAAATTCCTTTTATGAAACAAATATTGTGCTGATACCAAAACCAGGAAAAGACAAAACAGAGAAAGAAAACCATAGATCAATTTACCCAATGAAAATCAATGCAAAAAAATTTAAATAAAATATTAGTGAAGCAATTAAAGCAATTTATCAACAGGATAATACATTATGACCAGGTGGGATTTATATCAGGAATACAGAGCTGGTTCAGCATTAGGAAAACTATTATCATAATTGACCATATCAACAACAAAACCAACAGAAATCATATGATCATCTCAATAGATGCGGAAAAAGCTTTTGAAAAAATACAGCACCCATTCTTTTTCTTCTTTTTTGGCAATTGGGGTTAAGTGACTTGCCCAGGGTCACATAGCTAGTAAGTGTCAAGTGCCTGAATCTGGATTTGAACTCAGGTCCTCCTGACTCCAGGGCCAGTGCTGTATCCACTGTGCCACCTAGCTGGGCCCTATTGCACCCATTTTTATTAAAAATACTAGAGAGCCTAGGAATCAATGGAGTTTTCCTTAAAATGATAAGCAGTTATCTATCTAAAACCATTAGCAAGCATTATCTCTAATGGGGATAAACTAGAAACTTTACGAATAAGATCAGGGGTGAAATAAGGATGTCCGTTATCATCACTATTATTCAATATTGTACTAGAAATGTTAGCTTTAGCAATAAGAGAAGAAAAAGAAATTGAAGGAATTAGAATATGCAATGAAGAGACAAAACTATCACTCCTTGTAGATGATATAATGGTATACTTAAAGAATCCTAGAGAATCAACTAAAAACTTTTTTGAAATAATTAACAACTTTAACAAAGTTGCTGGATATAAAATAAATCACCACATAAATCACCAGCATTTCTATATATTACCAACAAATCCTAGCAGCAAAAGATAGAGAAATTCCATTTAAAATAACTGTAGACAATATAAAATATTTGGGAGTCTACCTGCCAAAACAAACTCTGGAACGATGTGAACACAATTACAAAACACTTCTCACACAAATAAAGTCAGATCTAAACAATTGGAAAAATATCAATTGCTCATGTGTAGGCCAAGCTAATGTAATAAAAATGATAATTCTACCTAAATTAATTTACTTTATTCAGTGACATACCAAACTATCAAAACCTTATTTTATGCAGTTAGAAAAAATAATAACAGAATTCATCTGAAAGAAAAAAAGGTTAAGAATATCAAAGGAATTAATGAAAAAAAAACACACAAAGAAGGTGCCCTAGCTGTACCAGATCTCAAACTATATTATACAGTGGCAATCATCAAAATTATTTGGTATTGGCTAAGAAACAGAGGGGTGGATCAGTGGAATAGGGTAGGTACACAAGACACAATAATAAATTACTATAGTTATCTACTATTTGATAAACCCAAAGACTCCAGCTTCTGGGATAAGAACTCACTATTTGACAAAAACTGCTGAAAAATGGTATGGCAGAAACTAGGAATAGACCAGCATCTCACAATGTATAGCAAGATAAGGTCAAAATGGACACATGACTTAGACATAGAAGCTGATACCCTAAGCAAATTAGGAGAATAAGGAATAGTTTACCTGTCAGATCTATGGAGAAGGGAAGAATTTATGACCAAACAAGAGATAGAGAACACTATGAAATGCAAAATGGATAATTCTGATTACATTAAGTTAAAGATTTTTTGCACAAAACCAATGCAATCAAAATTAGAAGAAAAGCAGAAAACTGAGAAACAATTTTTACAGCCAGTGTTTCAGATAAAGGTCTCATTTCTAAAATATATAGAGAACTGAGTCAAATTTATAAGAATACAAGTCATTCCCCAATTAATAAATGATCAAAAGATATGAACAGGTAGTTTTCAGGTGAAAAAATTAAAGCTATCTATAGTCATATGAAAAAATGCTCTAATTAGAGAAATGCAAATTAAAACAACTCTGAGGCACCATCTCACACCTATCAGATTGGCTAATATGACAGAAAAGATAAATGGTAAATGTTGGAGAAGATATAGGAAAATTAGAACACTGCTGCATTATTGGAGGAGTTGTGAACTGATCCAGCCATTCTGGAGAGCAATTTGTAACTATGCCCAAAGGGCAACCAAATTGTGCCTACCCTTTGATTCAGCAACACCACGCATGTCTATATCCCTAAGAGATTATTAAAAAGGTATAAGGAACCACATGCACAAAAATATTTATGGCAGCTCTTTTTGTGGTGGCAAAAAATTGAAAATTGAGGGAATGCCCATCAATTGGGGAATAGCTGAACATAGTACATGTATGTAATGGAAAGCTATTGTGCCAGAAGAAATGATAAGCAGGCAGATTTCAGAAAAACCTGGGAAGATTTATATGAACTGATGCTGAGTGAAGTGAGCAGAATCAGAACATTGTACACAGTAACAGCAACACTGTGCAATGATCAATTATGATAGACTCAGCTCTGCTAAGGAATACAGTAATCCAAGACAATTCCAAAAGACTCATGATGTAATATGCTATCCACATCCAGAGAAAGAACTATGGAGTCTGAATGCAGATTGAAGCATGTTATTTTCACTTTTTGTTTTTTCTTTCTCATGGTTTTTCCCTTTTGTTCTGATTCTCCTTTCACAACATGACTAATGTGGAAATATTGTTGAACAATGAGCTTCCTTGGATATCTGTGTTTTGGTGGGGTAGTGACCCATCAACGATTTAGTCTTCAATTCTGTATTTTTGGAAGCTCTATTTTTAAATCATTTTAATCAGATGAGAATATGATGTGTTCAATCAATTAATGTTAAATTGACACAAGAAACTGATTTCTAAATCAGAATAACATTAATTTAGAGTGAAATATATTCCTTTGCATGGTCATCTAAGTGGCACAGTGGATAAAATATTGGTCCTGGAGTTAGAAAGACTGTCTTCTTGAGTTCAAATCTGACCTCAGACACTTACTAGCTGTGCGACCCTGGGTAAGTCACTTAACTCTGTTTCCCTCAGTTTCCTTATCCATAAAATAAGTTGGAGAAGGAAATGACAAACCACTTCAGTATCTTTGCAAAACAACAGTAACAACCCAAGTGGGGTCATGAAAACTCAGACATTACTGAAAACAACTCAACAACAAATATCCTTTTTCAATGTTTAGAATACTTTTGTGTTCATTATCCAGGACAACTGCTCCCCAGTTTGGATGTAGCCAGGAAGTTGAATTTTTCGTCATTTGTTGATAGACATGGGACCATAAATCATAGAGGGGTAGGTTGGTGGTTAGAGGGTCATGCCTTGGGTTAGGAAGAACTAAGTTGAAGTCCAAGTGCAGACAATTAGTAGCTTTGTGACTCTGGGCAAATCTCTTAACCCCTCTTTTCCTCTGCTTCCTCACCAGTAGAATAGGGATGATAATTACACCTCCTCCCCAGGGTCATTGTGAGAATCAAATGAAGCAAGAATTGTAAAGCACTTAGCACAATGCCAGGCACACAACAAATGCAATATATTTTAAAATTATTATTTGTTTTTATTATTATTGTTTCACCCAGGCTCTGCCAGAATTGGAAGAATACTCCACTATTGAGTACAACTTTCTAGTTCCCATTTATGCATGCAAAATACAATATCTTTCTTCCTTTTTCATAGTAATGGATACAGTCTGACAATTTTTTTTCTATTCAAATCTATGTTTTCAATATTTATTCTCAGTTGCCGAAAGCCTCTGTCATTACAATATAACCTCATGACAAACAAGTTACTATTAATTAGGTCACTTCTTATCTTACATTAGTAACATTTTATATGAAATTTTGAAATACTTTAGGGAGGCTCTGATGAGATTTAGGAAACACCCATCATTTTATCAGCCATGGTAACAAGACTTATTTCTTGGAAAGATTTCCATAGGCAGCTAACCTCAATCACTTTAGATCAATTCTTATTAAATCCAATTTCACAGGGTGAGATTCTCTGAATTCTGGGATTATACCCTATCTGGATCTTGCAGTTTCCATGTGCTGACTAAAAACTTCACTGGATTTTAACCACTCTCTCCCTTTCACATTTTGTGTGTCGATTATGAGGAAACCCATGTGGCATCCCCACAATTCTCACCAGAGTGGTATTCATGTTTTATCAATGAGTTGGAGGACTGTCTGGATTTGATAATCCTAGAACAGAAGCAGCTGTCTTGAATAGCCATAGATGGGGAATACATTCAACAAATTGAAATGACATTTATTCTTATAACAATTCTTCCTATAGAACCCAGAGTAGATCCTAGGTAAAATCTTGGTGCAAGAGAAATTTGAAAACCAGTTATGTATCTTTCTCACCCCTCTACCCCATGTAGTATTATTTCCTTTTTCATTCTTCCACTGAAAACCTACACTCAAAAAAAGGTTCATATAAACTCATCAGTACAAATAACTGATAACTTAACATGTTATTTTTGCACAGATATTTTTATTTAGGAGGCAGGTAGATGGCTCAGTGGCTAGAGTGCTGGGCCTGGAGTTAGGAAGACCTAAATTCAAATCTATTCTCAGACACTTACTAGCTGTGTGATCACTAGCTATGGTAAGTCATTTAACTTCTATTTGTCTTAATCCACTTGAGAAGGAAAGGGTAAAGCACTCCAGTGTCTTTGCAAGAAAACCCCATGGACAGTATTGGTATGCAATGGTCCACAGGGTCACAGAAAGTCAGACAGAACTGAACAACAATTTTTATTCAGCAAAGATAAAAGCCTTTAGCTAGAGGAATAAGGTAAAATTTCAGATGCTAGCCTACAAGTGGGAGAGGTTTCAAAGGGGTGCTAAATTATTTATTAACTGCTCCTTGTATTACACCACCAATGTAGTACTCTTCTATATCTAACAATAAGCTCAGCCTTGTAGAACCATAACTATCACAGGAGGAACATCACCTTCACCTAGTGCTTAGCATTCAGTATTGCTCCCTGGGAGGGCCTGAATCTCCTTCTAGGGACTCTCATCCCATCTCCCTTGTCTTGATTGGTTGTGAGGTTTGTTGACCTGAACTTCCATTGAACCTGAAAAATAAACAACTTTAATACCTCAAGCTATCTCAGTCAACATTTATTAAGCACCTTATGGCTGTCATTACCATGGTCCTATACTATGGTATGCTTCTCTCAAAGTCACCTTCCCACTGGCCTCTTTTGGCATTAGGCCATCTACTCTTTCAGTATAGGTATACCTGTAGACAGATTGCTTCTGGGCCTCTGCCTCCTGTTCACATCCAACTGTTTTTGCTTCAAGTAAAATAATCCCCAGATATTGCTTTTTAACTATGATTAGCTGTTTAGCCAACTAGATGATACCCTCTTACCTTGGATTTTTCCTATCCAAGTTAAACAATTAGGATATTTGAAGTTAATCAGAGACAAACTCCCAACAGTCATTTTGTTTTCAGTACTAGGGGACTGGAGGCAAAGTAGTTTTTCAACCATGTGACTCTGACTAGGCATATGAAGTAGAAGAAATGTATCTGAGATCTTGTTCTGGAAGACTGGTTCTGAATCCTGACCTTCACGAGTTAGTGTGTATTTATGAGTCTCCTTGGCTATTTGTGGTCTAAAGTCATCTCTTCTGAGACTGTAAGTGTGAGGACTAGAATTCTCTTTTTTCTATGAATTCCAAAGAAGAGCAGAGAGAAGTGAGGCACTCAAGAATCAAGGGCTCATGAATACTAAAGGCCAAAGAAGGCCAAGCAGGTGGTCAAAAGCCAACACAACCTATGAACTTTCCTTTCATTTACAAATACTTGAGTATCTGACAGTGCAAGGAATAGTCCTTTTCCTCTAGTAAACCTTGGTCTCATATAGAAGATATGAACTATTCATAGCAGTGTCTGTCCCATGGGGCCTGGCCACTCATAGTGACATATTATTAGGGTCTGGGACACAGGCTCATTGTTCCATAATCTCTGTAAATATCATGCAAGGCATGAAATCAAAATTAAATGAGAGGTACAAACTAATTTATTGAAAGGGAAAAATAAAGAACTTTAATACCTCAAGCCTTATCAGTCAACATTTATTAAGCATCTACTATGTCCCAGGCATTGTGCTAAATGCTGGAGATACAAAAAAGAGGCAAAAAAAAGCCCTTGCCCTCCAGGATCTTATCAATGCTTTTCTCTACCAATGCAGATTGCAAGCCTCACTGGATCTGAGTACAACTTAATGATTTACTCTTTTTTTTTTAAACTGGACTCATGTTTTTATTGGTAAAGAAAACTCCCAGATGAGCAATCTCTTTCTCTCTCTCTCTCTCTCTCTCTCTCTCTCTCTCTCTCTCTCTCTCTCTCTCTCTCTCTCTTTCTCTCTCTCAATTCAGATCAGTAACTGTTCTGCCGCAACATCTAATCTTAGAGAGTTGCCTGGGGTTTAGAGAAACAACATTTTACAGAAGAGTGCCATCCTTGGAATCTGGAAGACCTGGGCTCAAGTTCTAGCTCTGATATATATTGACTTTGTGACGCTGCGCAAGTCACTTACTAAATACTTTTTGATTTTCATGAACTTGACTTAACCTCTGGTTGTCCAAAGAATCAGTTTCTGTGGTTGAAAAAAAAATCGCTACATGATAGCCAAACTTCTGGTGATGCCTTGCTCTGCAGTTAGCTAGAATGGTCCTTATACAACAAATGTACAATGCATTGTTGGCCCTGTACTTGAAGCCTTATTGAAGGTTGGTAGAAACCAATGATGTTCCAGAGAAAGAAGTGATAATGATTTTACATGTTTGTGTTTAATAGTAGCCATCTATAAGATGGGGGAAGGGAAGAGAAAAGGAAGGAAAAAAAAAAGAAAATTACATAAATTTATTATATAGTTAAAAGGAATAGCAAGCTGTACATGATAGATTTGCAGTTTCATGTGCAAAAAAACCCCAAAAAACCCCCAAAATCATGGGTCTCGTGTACATTGGGCACAAGTTTCAAGAACCCATGGTGATGCCCATACTATGATGTAACAATGGGATAAATATTAGTGGATAAAATACATTAAATATTAATAATTATAATTAGCAATGCTTCTTTCAATTTCTAATGCATTTCTTCTTTATGGATACAATAGTATTGAAGTTTCTGACTGAAAAACATGGTTCAATCCACAATAGAAGTCCTAGCCTTCTGAATACAAGACAGCCATAATATACCTTACAGCTGTGAGTGAGTGACAGCACTGACGAAAATGCACGTGGTTATAGAGACAAATTCATGGGGGCAAAGAAGCCTAAGGATTTTGAAGTTTATATGACCCCACAAAAATGGCTTTTTTCAACACCAACTATAATTGTCTTTTGTTGTACAGAATATAGAATCTGATTAATTTTCAAAGATCTGGGATGACAATCTTTATTTCCTTTTTCAAGGAAGCTTAATGGCATTCTAGGATTCATGGAATTTTCATGAGAAAGGACCTATAAAAGTTAAATGACTAGTAGAACACAATGGATCAACTCTATAATATTCCCCAGAGATCAGCAGACCCAAATTTTGTCAATGATGGCAGTGATGGCACAAAATCCCAATGGGGATTTCAATAATAAAAAGAACGTTATTTCAGAACCAACAGAAAGGCATCCAGGTCATATAAGCAATCGGATGGAGCACTAGACTTTTTTTTTCTAATCCCTATAATCTCTTAAACCTCTCTAAAACAAAAATTATGAGTAAAAGATAAAGCAACCTTAACTATTTCTATGATCTGGGACACTTAGATTCCAAAAGAAGGTTAAAAAACAAACAAACCTCCAAATGCTCACTGACCCTGAGCTCACCTACATCCCGTGCTAGCAGTAGTGAGATTGCACTAGCAGATCCAAGGAGCCAACACAGGGTTACAACAAAATTCATCCCCACCTCCTGGTCCCTTATCCCTCTTTTCAGTTCTGTGGAGATTCCAGTTCCAGTCTGTGGATGTTTGCTTGGGCTGACAGCCATGGAAGCTCTAGCCCTTCAGGAACAAAAGCCTGACAAGTGTCAAAACCTCACAGCACCAGTGCTGCAAAGCTCCATTGTCAGTGCTTGGGCAAAAAGCACTGCAAAGCTCTGAACAGCCAGTGCTACATCAGAGAACTGAAGAACAGATGGAGTGAGATAGGCCGCCAAAACAGAATGCTGTATATGAGGAGGGCTCTACAAAACTGCATTAAACCTGAGGGAAGGAGCACAGTATCTAACTGGGGCCAATTCTGGCCACCCAAAATTCACTTAGGGGCAGAGAATGAGACTGGTGAACCATAAATTGCCTAGTGTAGGAAGAGGTTAAGACATTTTGAGATCCAGCCCCCAAGGAAGACACAATCAAAAGGAAAACTCGGGCAGCTAGGTGGCTCAGTGGATAGAGCACCGGCCCTGAAGTCAGGAGGACCTGAGTTCAAATCTGGCCTCAGACCAAACACTTGTCAAGTACTAGCTGTGTGACCTTGGGCAAGTCACTTAACCCTGATTACCTCACTAAAAAAAAAAAGGAACAAAGTCAGGAAGTGAATAGTGGAAAATCAGGAAAAACACAAACAAAACAAAACTGAAATTACTAAAGATCTCAGGAAGAAGAAAACAGAAGCAACAGAGACCCTATCATTTCTATGATGCAGGGAGAAAATGCTAGCCAAAACAATGACATATTGTTCAAGAAAACATACCAGTAGCTCTCTACATCAGTGCTCCTATCACACAAAATGCTTTCCATGAGCACTGTCTGCTTGACATGGAACTTACCAAATCTGAAAGAAAAGAAAATCCAGCTAGAAGAGAGTTATTTATCTCACTTATACTATATTCTTACCTACTATTTTGAAACATAATCTCAGAGTCATCTTCAACTTTTCATTTTCCTTCACCTCTGTTTTCATTGAGTTGATAAATCTTGCTGATTCTACCTTTCCAGCAGCTCTCACACCTCTCCTTTCTTTCCACTTGCATGATCAATACTCTGTTCAAGGCCTCATCACCTTCTTCTTAGACTACTGAAATATCATGCTAATTGATTTCCATTCCTCCATTCTCTTACCTCTCCAATCCGTCCTTCACAATGTTGCCAAACTGATTGTTTTAATGTACATCTCTAATTAAATTATTTGCCCACTCAAGGAGCTTCAGTGATTCTCTGTGGTCTTAGAACAAATACAAACTTTTCTACTTGGCTTTTAAAGACCTTTACAATCCGTCTCTAACCTATCTTTACAGACTGATTTCCCATCATCCCCCCCACCCCGACAGTTTCAATCAAACTGTTCTATTTGCTGTTCATCTCATCTGTGCATCCCATTGCTCAGCTTTGCACCTTTATACAAGCTATTCCTCATGCCTGGAATGCTCTCCTTCCAAGTCTTGGAATCTCTAGCTCCCATCAAGAATTAATTCAGTTGTCACTGGCTACAGGTTCTGGTTCTGTCAGTTGTTAGAATTCACTTCCTACCTCCTTAAAATTACTTTAAATGTACCATTGTATCTTTTATATTTACTTATCTGAGTACACATTTTTTCTTCCAATAGAAAGTGAGCTCTTTGAGAATCGAGACTGTTTTAATTTTTCCATTGTGCCAGCAGTGTCTGGGTATTGTATTGATCATAATTCTTAAGTGATTCACAGTTGTTTTCTTTTACAATGTTCTAGTTTATTTTTTTTGCATATTAAATACCTGCCATGTGCCTGTCAAAATGTCTAGCACATAGTAGGCACTTAATAAATGCTTATTGACTTAAATTGAACTCAGAGTAAATGAAACATGGAAGTTTTGATATTTATTTGACATTTTGATAATTTATCTGGTAAAAAAACCAGACATACTAAATGTCACTTTAGTGAATTCATTTCAGCAAAACATAGTCTTCCCTGAAGTCTGCTAAGACAGTACATGCAGAGAATGACCAGATTGGCAGCTTATCTGTTTTTGCCAGTAATTTCTTATTTTTCCCCTGAAGCTAACCCTACATGTGGCTCAGTAAATGACCTCCCAGTAATGAGGACATTATTTTGAGTCTTGAAAGCTTTTCTGACTATTGTTCTTTCACTGGCTTTTCACTCACGTCTAATTTACATCCACAAGTGTTTTTATGCCAACACAGAGGTTGCCTGAATAGATACTGCTTCAAAAAAATGTCCACATGAGGACAACCATTACAGGATGAGGACAATGATTAGGTAGAAACAATGGGTGATAAAAGTACATCGAATCTTGAAACAAAAAGAATGTTTCTGCCTCCCTGAATTAGCAAACTCTCAGTAAAGGATAGCAGTCAATCTTACAAGAAAGAAAAGCACATTGATTACACGGTGTTGGTTTGTTTATTTGTTTGTAGTTTTCCAAGTCTCAGCTAAACCATATCCTAACAGAAAGGTTTCCATTTCAGCTGAATCTGTATCTTAAAAGCATGACTGCTACTGGCTTGGAGGAAACATGCAGAGATTTGTCAAAGTGTAAGCTGGCATGCCTCTCTGTGTAGCACTAATTTAAATGTAGCTCTGTTACATTTCTCTAATATCATAATTTGTCTGTCTGTTGCACACAGGATTCCCACTGGTCTAGGAACAATCTCTAAACTGACATTCCATTAGCTCCTGAATTAATAGCCTGATATTGTTCCCACCTCTCTTTGATTTTTTACCCCACCAGGACCACCTGCCTCTCTAAGCATCTCACCTCCAAGCACAACCTCATAATCTTGGAATTGTTGATATTGTCAGTTAACCCAATGCCCTTTTTGCCTCCAGGAAAAGCTGTCTTCTTTCCTTCAGGATAGCTTGCTTACACTTCTCTCTCTCCAAGGGAAAGATTCAAAAGGAAGGGAGGGAGGGAGAAAGGAAGGAAAAAAGGAAGGAAGAAAGAAAAAAAGAAAAAGGAGGAAGGGAAGGAGAAAGGAAGGGAGGAAAGAAAGGAAAGATGAAAGAAAGGATTAAAGGAAAAAAGAATGAAGGAAGGAAAAACAGAAGGAAGGAAGAAAAGAATGAAAGGAGGGAAGGAGGAAAGAAGGAAGAAAAGAATGAAGGAATGAAGGAAAGAAGAAAAGGAGGTAGGGAAGAAAAGAAGGAAGGAAGGAAGGAAACAAGCAAACAAGTATATATATATATATATGTATTTTGAGTGCTTAGTATGAGGCACTGTGCTTAGCAGGGGTCACAGCAATATCTTCTGTCTTAGGTAATCACTACTCAGCCTTCTCAATAGGACACTCCAACTTTAGCTAGTGGGGAATTAAGGAATTCCCCTTAGCTAAAACAACAACCAATTCCTTTACCTCACCTCATATACAAACATTTATTAAAAGCATACCTACAGACAGAGTAACACACAGAGACATAGCAGTACTCCAAAACATATAGATGCCAGATGCATTCAAAGACAGATTTCATACATGGATATAGATATTCCTCTATATAATTATAAAGATATGCATATCCTCTTCTTCACACACATGCGCACCTTCCTTCAATTATATACTCTCATAGACATATACAAGGATACAGAACAGGCACTTGATAACAGATGCAAGAAAACATATGAACATTAGGGGTACTAAATATCTATCCATCATCTACCTATCTTTAGGAGATGTGGTCCAGTGAGACAGTCATAGGATGCAAATCTATAATGTTTTCTGTATAAACCAACTAGACATTCTAGATGCAATGCCATCATGCATTTATTCTGTGAGCCTTTGGTAGTTACACAGCTAGAATATATAAGAGACAGGATCTGAAACCAGACCTTCTGACTCCAAAACCAGTTCATTATCCACTTTGCCATGCTGTCTCTACTAAGCTCTTATTACAAACAAATGTTCTTAGATCTAGGAAGAGATAGAAAGACAAATGTGACAGGGACCCCTACCATCAAAGGGCTTGCAATATATTGTCAACTCTGATAACAAATGACCAAAGAGTCACGGAGGTTTTGCAACCACTGTTAACTCCAAAAAATACCAATGAGTTCACATATATTAATAGCAAAAGGCTTTCTTTATTCCACTGGGGAGAGAAATTAGACACATGTATCAGGGCCTCCTCTACAAGGATAACTGAGAGAGAGGGGCTAAACCAGCAACAGTGAGGCAAAGTTGTCTAGTGACAAAAAGTCCATTCATAACAGGACTTCATGTCTGGGCCTGTTGGTTCTTGCTGGACCTCAGAGAACATCAGTTCTGTGATTTAGTTGCAGCAAAGTTCATCCAGAGCGCAAAGAATTGTTAGGACAAGCTCAGATCAAAGCTTGCATGCTAGGCCTTAGCTCTGGAAAACTGTGTGTCTAAAAGGAGAGATGTATTCTTGAGTCCTGACAATATTAAGAAAGAAATCCAGGAGTGTGGATTTGCAGGTAAATGTTGATAATGTCTAATGAAAGAAACAGCTCTCTAAAAAGAAAAAAATGTACCCAGGACATGCTTTTAGGTTTAATTTGCATTATTAATGTTTACTCTGTCATTTTCCTAAGTCTACCAATCAACCAAACAAGCCCTGATTTGTAGCATTTGCTGATTTCTGAAGTGTAGATGATCACACTGAAAATTTAACACTGATTTCTCAACAACTAATGTGGGCTGGTTCAGCACACCCCTGGATATGACACATACAACAACACAACAAAAATAGGCAAAGTGGTCACTACATAACAGAGATACAAAATGCTCTGTGATGTCTGATGAATCTTCTTGGCATCTGGCATATTTGAAGCTGGTCAGTGAGAGAAAACAGATTCTCCATTGTCTGAAAACTAAGCTCTAAGCTACAATGGTTATAACAGTCCATGACAAAGATTTACATGAAAGTTGGGCTACTTGGGGAAGCTACATGGTGCATCGATTAGAGTGCTGGGCCTGGAGTCAGGAAGACTCATCTTTGTGAGTTTAAATTGGGCCTCAGATACTTCTTCACTATGTGACCTGGACAAGTCACTTAACCCTGTTTGCCCAAGTTTCTTCATCTGTAAAATGAGCTGGAGAAGGCAATGGCAAACTCTATTATCTTTGACTATTTCTCTAATAACTTTGAAGAAAACCCTAAAATGGGGTCACAAAGACTTGGACACTCCTCAAAATGACTTAACAACAACAACAACAAGGCCTATTTATCCTCCCTCAAAAAGAGCAACCTAATGTTGACTGACTGTGCATACCTGAGTAGTTTCTTTTTCTTTTGTAAATTTTCTTTAATTTTAAACTTAAATACAAAATAAGAAAAGAAAAAAAAACTTTGCCATGTGCAAAGCAGAACATAAGAGAGAATTCAAAATACAAAGCAATAAATTTCCATTTCAAGAAAGCCAATATAGTAAAAACTATATATTGTGTTCAGAGTTGTCCATCTTTACTTTCTTCTAGGTTTTATTTTGTTCTCTGCTGTGCACCTTTTACTTTGTTCTTTTTTCCCCCTTCCCCTTGCCCCCCCAGGCTGCAAGTAAGTGTAAATATATTTATATATAGATATAGATATATACACATATACATATATGCACATACATGCATACACACGTACACACATACATACAGATATAAACATATACTTTCCCTAACAGATTCTACTCCTAATCTTTGTTTTTATGTCTGTGTATATCTTTGTGTCCTATCCCTCCTGACTCTACTTTACTTCTACCTTCTACCTTGCCCTCCTATTACTTCACCTACCCCCCCATCCCACCCTTATCCTCTCGAGGATCCTTTCCTTATCCTCCCATTACCATTAATCTAAACACCATTTTATATCCCCCTTTAACCTATTTCCTCAGCCTCCCCTCTAGAGATCCCTCCCTTATCCTCTCCCCCCTCCCTATCCCCTTAGCATTTTTATTTCTTTCTGAATTTAGAAGACTTCTATACCCTTCTCTTTCTCTCTCTCTCTCTTTCTCTTTCTCTTTCTCTTTCTCTTTCTCTCTCTCTCTCTCTCTCTCTATATATATATATATATAATATATATATATTATATGTGTGTGTATTGTTCCCTCTTTAACCCATTCCTGATGAGAGTAGGGTTCCAGAACTACCAGCCCTCCTGCCCCATCTAATTCCTCTGTTTATCTTATATTTCTCTTGGATCTTGTATGTCCAATTTTCTGTTGAGTTCAGATCTTTTTGCAATAAAATCCTGAAAGTCTGGCAATTCATTGAATATCTATTTTTTTTGTTTGGGATTATGCTTAACTTTTAGAATACATAAGAAGAATAAAATCGGGTCCCTGTTCCTCAAAGAATTTACAACCTATTTGGGGAGACCAGACCAATAACTGAAAGAAAAAAAATAGCGATAAAAAAATCACAACAGTATTTCTAAATTGTATCACATTGGCTATAAGTGCTACAGGAGGTCTGATAAAGTAGAGATCAGAGTAGACCCCTTGGGTTTCACCAGCTAGTTAAGCCTTCATGGTAAATGTAGATCAAAGACCAATCCTAACAATCTTTTTCTTCTTTTATATGACTGCTGTGAGTAAAATTATTGGTGCTGAAACAAACTAGAACCAGAAAGAAAATTAGAACCAGAAATTTAAGAACCAATGAGGGTTTATTGAATTTGCCAGCAAGAAAGCCCTACTCTCACGGGCAGAGATTTTGCAAAGAAACAAAAGGACAAAACTTATATAAAGGTCAATATAGGCATGAGGTAAATTGGGTATGAATTAGACAGGTATTGCTATTGGGGGCTTGAAGTGTAGGAACAGGGGATGTGATATCCCTTGATTGGAAAGGACCTGTTGCTGGGGCTAGTGACTCTTCTTCAGGCTAGCTATCTCTTGTAACTTCATCCTAATAGATATGACTATTTTGTATACTTCCTGTTTCAGCAGAACGGGAGGTTGAAGATGGGGTGAGAGTTGTAACATAAGCAGGGTCAGCAGCAACATAGAGAAATGACAGAGAAAATGGAGTTGGTTTAGTTTTCTCAGCTACCCATATTGCTTAAAAACCAGAAGAGAAGATGAGATAATGAAAGCTGTTCTGTGATTTTTTTTTGTTTTGAAATATAACAGTAACTCAATGGTCAATAGAACAGCTCACTCTTTTACATAGATCTCTTATAACCAATAACAAATTTCAAGATGGCACTGGAAGAGAGAAATGCTGGCTGGATAATATTAGTCTCTAACTGATAACTCTAGCTTCAGGATCAAAATGCTTAAATCCAATTGAGACATTAGTTTTGCCCACTCATTTTCTAATTAATAAAATTAATAAAATAATTAATAAAATTAATTAATAGTTAGCAGGTCCAGTTTTTACTCTTTGCCATCTGTAATTAATTGCAGCTTTTTAAAAAATTTAAAATAAATACAAACCTCAAATTGTAAAGAAGCAGGGAATGACAGTAGGCAAAAATAGACAAGCTGTTATCTCATAAAGATGTCTAAGGGTCTTTATATATAATAATAATAGAAAATAACTGTATTGTGTTTAAATTTTGCAAAGCCTATTTTATACATTATCACATTTGATTCTCTTAACAGCTTTGTTAGATTATTTTAGTACAATTATCTCCATTTGGCAGAGGAGGAAATGGAGGCTTAGACAGGTGAACCCCTATAAGGTCATGCAAAGAGTAAGTTTTAGGGTGGGGGGATTTGCTGACTCCCCAGACCTCTTCCCATTATCTCAACCTGTTTCTCAAATAGACGATAATATGTTAAAAGTTGAGTTATCAACTCATCACAGTATAATCAGTGATAGATTTTTAAATTAAAAACTAATTATCCTGTCTGTAGATTATCTAGCCACCCAATCAGAAAATTTCAATCATGAATCTCAGTCAGAACAATCTTTCTAATCTTAACATAGAGGAACAAAAATTTCCTTTACAACAAACAAATAGTTAACCAGCCTCATCAAGATGGCAACCCACTCCACTTCATGAACTCGTTCCTTACTTTAAGCCTGTTTTCTTCTTCCTAACTTCCCACTCATTGATTATACAGTACTTCTGCCTTCTGAGGTCAAGGAGACCAAGTCTGATCCTTTTTTCCCACTCTTTAATTACTTGAAGATGGTTATCAATTCACCCCTTCCCCTCAAGGTTTCTTTCTTCTGGTCTAAATATTTGTTTAAGCAATCCTTATATAGAATTACCTTTAAGAGCTTCCACTATTTTTTTTTCTGCTTTGGAAATTATCCTATTTGTCAACGTCCTTTCTAAAATCTAGTACTTAAAACCAAATACAATATTGCAGATGGGACATGACCAAACACTTAGTGCTGTATTCTAAGCCTAAGATTATAATGGTCGCACGCCGACCTTCTGCCAGCC